>NC_137822.1:16888939-17098939 GCF_963921795.1 Nannobrachium achirus
AGTGTGTGGTAGAGGAACACCTTGTGGATGTACGGTGGCGTGCGTTGCCGGCGGACCCGATGTAAAATGTTGGCCATGCCCCTGTGATGCTGGACCCATACTCTGGACAACCATGGGACTACAGGAAACCCTTAAATTAGCACTGGCTGGCTGGCCAAACACCTTCATGGAAGGCCCTGGTGGGAAATTACCTGTTGGACACAAAGGTAAAAGGTTTTCAGATTCACCAACTCATCTGTCACATGACGGTTTAGGCAGAGTAGTATGAATTACAGATCTACAGTAGTACAGTCATATACATACCTGGCTATTTGTAGTGGTGGTGACGGAAACTGCTTTACCCGTTAAGACCTGAGGCCGATTCTACGAATGCCCTCTAAATCCAGAATCCAAAAACGTATATTGCTATATCAATGGTTCTCATACTTTTTCATGTCAAGGACCCCCAAAACGATGTATTTGGCCACCGTCACCTAGCCTAACTAGACTCCTCCTGCCTTCTGATTCAAGGAGAGTCTGGTTTACGAGGCTAACCGTCACCGACCACCATCTCAAAATATGTTGTTCGTGGGACGCCCAGAAGCAAAGATTTTTGTTAAAAATAGTCAAAGATTTACACGAATTGACGCGCTATGAGCTTGCGTATATGCTATTTTTGAAGTATAAAATAATCTAAAATGACAAAGATGCTTTCCCAGTTTTGATGAGTTAAAAAAAAAGAACTGTAACACCCCAGTACCGTGACAAAATTAAAATGTGCTTTTAAAAACACTCAAACACATTTTCCAAACAGACACACTGTTGCCTATTAAACATTTCGAACATTTGTAACTCAAATTTTGCTTCCGGATGGGTCCCTGGAACTAAATATTTTGAGATGGGGGTCCGTGGCCAAATTCATATCATTTTTCAAAAATAGCAGATCTACAAGCTTGCAGATATCTGCTATTTTTCAATAGTTAACATTCATGGGGGGCCCGCAGTGGATCCTTGTACCCAGGGCCCAGAATTTGGTGTGACGCCCCTGTTTGTGTGGTTCACCAGAGGCTTGCAGACTGCTGACAGATCTGGGCAGACCAGAGAAGCTTTCTGCTCTGTTAATCACTAATGAGCTTTTCTCCTCTTTCTGCTTCTCCTCTGTTGAAAATGTAGGGACAAACTTTATGCTTGGTTAATTATCTATAAATAAGAGGACAAGTAGTTTAGGGAGGGAGGAGACTGTAGGCATGGGAGGGCCACATTGAGAGGAAGTGAAGTATGAAGATGTGCATGTAAGTCAGCATAGTTTTTGATTGATTGAAGAGTTTATTAGCAGTTTGCAATAGAGAAAAGTACAGTTTCATGACAGCACAAATCACTGGTACAAGGTCAACTAAAAGGAGATCCTAGAAAGCCTTGCGGCTTATTTACACAGGAACCACTTTAAGTATCTCATATAAAATTGAAAGACAGACGGATAGAACATAGTACTTTACCTAGGATAACAGCAATTTCAAAAGCGGAAAAAGCATAACATCAATTACAAAGGCATAATAAAAAAGGGGGGGTAGATAGGGGCTTAGTCTATTTACAAGTCACGAGTAGCAGCTGCCTGAAGGTGACTTTTCAAACCAATTTTGAAGGAGGCTAGGGATTTGCTCTCCTTTAAGGCTTGCGGAAGGACGTTCCACATGCTGGTGGTATAGCAGGTATAGCAGTGACATTCTGATTATTAACTAAGTTAAAACATTCAGGATTTTATTGTGAGTTGTGACAAACATCTAGGGAGAGGTAGAGAGGCCTTTCGTCAGATTGCTCTTTTGCACAAATTGCTTAACCACCTACAGTAGGCCCTACGGGTACAGTATATAATATATGTACACTATGCTGTACAACAATAGAGAAAGTAATAGATCTACAAGTTGGTAACAGGAGCTTGTAGCTCACATCTACAAGCTGCAGGTGCAGACGCAGACATACAAGCTCACAATGTGTTGTGAGCGGGTACGTCTGTTGTCTTTTTTTTTTGTTCTGAAATTGTTTTACATCTTATATGTATAGGCCTACGCCAGGTTGGTTGAGTAATGAAATACTGCTCTGTTGATTAGGTTTACACCTGGCTTGACACCCAACTTGACTGAAGCATTACCTTTGAAACTCTCAGAGAAGCCCTGCAGTCTCGTCTGAATGGCAGTTGTCAGTGTGTTGGAGGGAGGCTGAAGAGCAGACGGCTGATGGCAAGGTGAAGCGCTTGACAAATATGTCTGTTTCCCTGTACTCAACAGCTGCCTGCGGAGGCTCAGTGCAGGGAAGACAGCAGCATGATTCCCACCCAGCTGTCTCCCAGAGGCAGGGGAGTGGATGGCGCCTCCTCTGGCTCTATCCATACCTGTGGAAGAGCTAAGGTCGGCCCTTTGGGGAGACGCGCCGCCGTGCACAGGCATCCTGATGGATGGGGACTGGTGCCCTGTCATCATACACAGTGATGGGGGCACGCCACAGGGAGACACCAGGAGCTGGCAGCCTTTTCCATTCATGGCTAAGCAGGTCCTCAGAGACAATGTTAAGCCCTGTCAGACGCATTCAAAATATTAAGTAAAATATACAGAAAGTATAATAAATAAATAAATAAATAATAATAAAATAAAATAAAAAAGTGAAATTAAATTAAACGTAATAGCCTACATTACATTACATTACCTGTATACCTATAATATTTTATCCTCACATTAGCTGGCTAGCCGATATATAAAAAACGGAGAACATATTTATATATAGGCCTAATAATGGATTAAAAAGCCTAGTTTAAAAAAGAATTTAGTGTAATAATCTAAACAGTTGACAAATAGTATAGAAATAGGCCTATGTAGACCTGACGCTATAGGCCTATGTAACAGTTAGCCTATAGTATACGTTTCTAAATGTTCATAATAACGTCAAAATGCTAGCAGGTTTTAACGGGTTTTAACTCACCAATTAATTCTCCTATAAACGTGACATGCCAGATGCATGTTGTCGTCGTGCTGCCTGTTGCACTCTAGTCTACTCTGGGACGCGCACCTCCGTTGTTGTGTCTGTCAGAGTCAGATCAGTTTGTGATACCATGTGAGACCATTGACTGCGTGTGCTGTGCAACACACAGTCCGAAGGAATCACGCCTTTCTGGAATGACGCGTTAACCGTTTACACTCCTGGCTGAGTGGCTGTGTCCGACCTCTCTCTTTTCGGTCAGTCTTTTTTTCTCGGATTGTACCCTTTTGCCCTTGAATAAACGACCTAATCTGAGTTCGGCGGGATATGTTTTATAATAGGCATTAGGCTAGTATATTATAATGTATATATCTGCAAAGTAGGCGAGAGAGAGAGAGAGAGAGAGAGAGAGAGAGAGAGAGAGAGAGAGAGAGAGAGAGTATAAGTGGTTCTCAAAGTGGATTCCAGGGACTTTGTCGGTTCCTTCATTGGAGTCTTTCTTAATTGACCCATACACGTCTGTAACTCTCTGACAATGTACAAATGGAACCAAATGAATCCATTTTGTAGCCTACACTGTCAGGGTTAAGGGGAGACCTTGAAATGTAAAAGTTTGAGAAACACTGGTGTAACCTGTCTTCGAGAGACTCGAAGTGTCTAGTACTAGGCCTAATAATGTACTATTCCACCCTTATGAACTTCCTCCACCTACTGGTGACATCGCCACACTGCACTACGAAAGAATACAGTAGGTCTAATACATGACTGTCCTTATGCAGTTGAGGCCAACTTATTTTCCTCAAGCAATACAGCATTTTATATACATACACATATATACACACACACACACACACACACACACACACACACACACACACACACACACACACACACACACACACACACACATAGAGAGAGAGAGAGAGAGAGAGAGAGAGAGAGAGAGAGAGAGAGAGAAAATGTGACAAATGGGAATAGGCTACATTTGGAAAATTTCAGAGGTTTTCACTTTTGGGGGTCCCCCCCTGGCTGGCACAATATCACGATTATGAATAATGCACTAAAGTGCTCCGCATTGACGCAGACGCAGTGATTGAGGCTGTGAATTCAGGTGTGGAAGGAGAGCGTGGACTGGACGCTTGTGATTGACTATTGGGTTCAGGAGGAGGTGTGTGTGGCTGGTGTGTGTGAGAGTGGAGAGGACGCCGGCAGCCGACATGATAAAACACTTAATTGTGAGACTTTTGCACAGGGTCGGAGCACACTTCTGCAGCGAGGCACTCTGGGGACGGGAGGGACCGTTCGCTTGATTACAGTTCAGGCCGACGGTGAAGACAGGCAGTCAGGGGGAGCTATAGTTTGTGTGTGTAGGCAGGAGGGGAGGCTGCACCTATGGTCTCCTTTAGGCAGCTAGGGTGGGGGAATTTAGCAGGGTGCCTTCCGCCTCGCTCCGCCGACCTGCGGTGATCGCTGATCCACCCAAAGACTTGAACCTAGTGGTCAGCACTGCACGCCGTCCAACAAGCATTCCCCGGGGAGTTGGACGAAGTCACAAGCTCGGACCGGGGGTCGCGCCGCCAGGGCGAGTTAAGTAGGCCAGTGTTTATCAATCTTTTTTGGCTTGACCGCTTGAGTAGACCCCTTTCCCAGATCCAAGTACCACCTTTACCCGACAACGTTTTCCTTATAATTAAAACCATAACTAGTGGTAGGCCTATATGATACACCCCCCCCCCTTTTTAAGAATACAACGTCGCCAATAAGAGAAAAGGAGTTTAAAATCCAGTCCAGTTTTTATGTCAATAACTTGCATTCAAACATCATTCAAACACATCCCAGTTAAACATCATTCAAACACATCCCAGTTGCCTGGTACCATTGTCATTTGGGTTGGCAACTATGAAGCTCACAACACGTTTGGTTTCTTCAAGTATCATCATTAAACATAACAATGTAGGCCTACTAGTACTACTTCTGTGTTTCTTTTTGGGGGGGATTTTCTGAGTACCTCCTGCAGTACCACCGCATAACCCTAGGGGTACACGTACCCCATTTGAGAAACACTGAAGTAGGCTACTCTGTGAATATTTGTGCCAAAGATCCAGTTTAAAGATAGCCTAGTTCTAGCTCTGGACCAGACCCTGAATCGCTAGCCACACCCCTTTATTTTTTTTGTTTTGAAGTGAAACGAAATGTCAAAGTTTTTCACACTTTTAGAGCTTATCCGTGGTAAATATATGGGCATTCCTAACACTAGATGACCCAAAAAAGAGAAAATAAACATTTTTTGTATTTTGATATCCCTAAATAGACAATTATTTTCCTCTGAACAAAAGTGATTCGGGACAAGTAGCAAGACTTCACTGAATATATACCTGAACCTTGATTACTTTCACCTGTTTGATTCCCATTACTGCCCTCCAAACACAGCTGATTTTAATTACAGTGCTACTCAGTTTTGAATGTCATTCAGGATGACGTCTAGACTGTAATCAGTGGAAACTTAATCAGCATCTAAAATATGTATCTGAAAACATTATAGGCCTCGGTTAGAATAAGCAACTTCTGCCCAACTGGCCGACAGGCTGTCTCTCTCTGCCTGCCGCCTGCAGGCTAAATGGAAGCTACAAACAAAAACATTATGCATCATGTGAGGGGGGGGGGGGGGGCACCTGGGGTCAGATGTGATCTATCATAACTTAAGGGATATTTCACTTTAAAAAAAATACTTGTCATCTAATCAGGCTCTTATGAACACCCTGAACAGATTTTAATTTGCTTCATTCAATATTTAGATATTTGATGTAAATGTTACCAAGCTCTCCAGGCCCAGGGCCTCTCCCCATACACACCCATTGTAACTTCAAACTCCATTTTAACCATGATAGATTCATTAAAAACACCTATTATTTTTTCTGTTGAATCATACTACCCTCCTAATACGTGAGCAGGCCGTGTTTTTTCAATAACCTTTTTTCTTTTAACAATTCTTTGGGAAAATGGAAAAAATTAAATACAAAGACAAATCTTTAGAAATCTTTTTTTTTTTTTTTTTTTTCCCCCCAAGGTATTTCAATGTAACTTTATCCAATGGTTAACAGCCCAAACAACACAACTCCTTGTCCTAGCAAACAAAACAGATTAAAGGCCCATTCCCACTGGGCCAGATAACAGATACAAAAAAAAAATCTTTCTCCAGATATTTTTCCATTCAAAGTGGATGGTAGATACATATAAAAAAAAATATCTACTACAGATATTTGCCACAGATACTTTTATCTGTCGCAAATATTTCTTTTTATCTGTATCTACCATCCACTTTGAATGGAAAAATAGCTGGAGAAAGATTTTTTTATCTGTTATCTGGCCCAGTGGGAATGGGCCTTTAACACATTGGCCGCCATTTTAACATTGACTGTTTGGCTCTCCTGCCATTTTGTTTAATGAAAAAATTTATAATTTTTTTTTATATTGACATTTTTCCTAAATTCTGTATTCTTTTGACAATGTCCTACAGTACCTGAAATGAAACAAGACAACCTCTAGTCTCACCAAAAAATAAAATAAATAAATAAAAAGCTTTTTTTCTATAGTTGCAGCCATCTCAAAATAGCCATTTTTGACCAAAATCCAGCTATAATTGAAATAACTGGAGATATTGACCTTTTTGTGATCGATCGCTTTTCAAGTGGATAATTCAGTTGATATTTGAATTTATGGCGTCAGGCACTTATCAGATAAGTGTACTAGTGTAATAAGTGTAATTGTGTAATAGGGCAATAACTGGAATAGTGTAATAGGGCTGTAATAGGTCACCTCTTGCCCTTAGGGCGTCATACTGACTTCACAGAAATAGAAATAAGCTTTTTACCTTTTATTCAACATTCAAGTGTTTTATTTTGCACAGATCACATTTTGACACACACACGCACGCACGCACACACACACACACACACACACACACACACACACACACACACACACACACACACACACACACACACACACTCTTATAACTTTATATAAGGCAAGGCCTATGTGTATAACTGTAAATATGTTCCCCATATTCAATTGTTTTTATTTATTTGTGGCACTTGCTTTGGCGATGTAAACGTAGCCTATGTTTTCTCATGCCAATAACGTTCCTTTGAATTGAATCGCTCTCATGCTCTGTTGATTGATGTGCGCAAACTGCTGGCTGCATGGCCTCAGTGGCCTGTAGAGAACTGATTGGGACAATTTGCCCTGCTTGTTGCTGATCCGTTCTGGGTCTATACCAGATGCGGAAACGTGTCTTGCATGTATCTGAGTGTTACATAACCGGATACAGTAGGCGGGCTTTAGAACAGAGCACACTCATTATAGTCTATGAGCACACTGCTGCGATGTGCGATCACGCTAGATGGTTCCAGGAGCGCTGCACGTTCTCTTCTCAGGCTGCGCGCTCGTGCACGGCGCGCCTCAAATGCACATGCCTGCATGCGCGCGCGCATCGCGCGTGCACAGCAGGGAAAACCTAGCGAAGCTAAACAGTAGGCCTACTTTGGAAACAGCTGCCAAATGATGATCGTCGCGTTTGCTTTTTCTTACTCGTTGAAACGATTATCGTGCTTGTGATGCGGCTGATGCGACGAGGCGTTGTGTGCTTGTAGATCTGCTATTTTCAGTACTTTTGTTACATGGAGTTATATGGACCTTGGACGCGACCCTTTCATCAGACTGGAATATTATCCACCAAAACAACAGTACGTTTAGGATGGAAACAGAGCTGCCAAATGATGATCGTCGCGTTTACTTTTCTTACTCGTTGGAGGACACTCGTGAAACGATCATCGCGCTTGGGATGAGGCGTTGTGTGCTTGTAAATCTGCTATTTTCACTACTTTTGTTGGAGTTATATGGGCGCGACGCGTCGCTTTTCTTCAGACCAGAAAAGCCTGACCGAGGACTTCGCCGGGGGGTATTTTCTCCTCTCCTCTCCCGCGAGCAGGGCTTGAAGATCGGATTGGTAGTCGAATGGACCGGCGCTGCATCAGGTGATTCTATGTGTTTGTACTGTAGTGGGTTGTTTGGCTCAGAGGCTGAGGATCTGTTCAAATGCTTCATTATTTTATACTTTTGCTATTGAAAAATAGCAGATCTACAAGCTTGCAGCGCGACACTCGTTGCCATGCTGTGAGCTTGTATATATCTATTTTTGAAATCCCCCTATGAAGACAATTCGCCGCAGTGAATCCTTGTACCCACTGGGTACAAGGATTCACTGCGGGCCCCCCATGAATTTTCTTCATAGGGGGATTTCAAAAATAGATATATACAAGCTCACAGCATGGCACCGAGTGTCGCGCTGCAAGCTTGTAGATCTGCTATTTTTCAATAGCAAAAGTATAAAATAATGAAGCCCCTTCCACCTTGGGCCCTAGTAAATCAGACTCAGTCCCACTTTTCCCTTGTGACGCTCCTGCTGATCTGATCTTCTGATCTTCGTTGTTGTGTGGCTGCCTGGGACATAATATTTTGTTGTCGAGACTTTGGGGGTTATGATGAAGCTGTGTGTTGTTGGCCAATGAGGCAGGTCATGGCTTTCCAAGTGAACATTTTACTGGATTTTGTTTGATTTGTGCAAAATGGTCTCAGATCCAGCTGCTCCGTTGTCGCTTCTGCCAGCCCCTTCACCAGGCATGTACACACATAGACATCAAAGGGGGCTTGAGCCCCTGCCCCTGACGGCTGCATTCAATAGAATTGTCCACCAAAAGGCCCCTTTAGAAATGTCAGCCCCTGCCTCTCTAAATATTCTCTGCACATCCCTGCCCCACATCCTTCTACATGCGTGTGCCCAGTGTGTCGCTGATTGCACTCTGCGGGCTGCGCTCTGCCACGCTAAATGCATTCACTGTGGTTTATTGGGAGTTTTATTCATTTCTATTGAGATTTATACGTTATTACACTCTTGTTTTCAAACACACTTACTTTGATGAGTGATATCTTTGGTTCCTTATATGACAGAAAGCTCAAACTTTTTCACGGGCTGCAGAAGAATGTAATTAAACATTACATTATATAAAAGCAAATTCTCGGGACTATCGGGCCTGGCGGGGAGCGACATTGGAATTTTCTCGGGACTATCGGGGGAGGCGGTCAATGTGTTAAGGTCAACAGCACTTGATCAATTATCAGACTCTCATGTTCAAACCCGTTCAATTTTGGAGTACCTTTCAAGGCTAAAAACAAAACAAAAGAACACTTCAACAGTACTAATAATAAGAGACAAACCATAAGTGAGTGAGGCATATTATAGTGGCCTAATCATTGGACTCTCAACAATGAGGTCAGTTCTATACCTGGTTGTCTTCTTGAATAATTTAGCATGTGGTGTTAAACTTTACCAACTAAAAGCTAAGATACTAAAGAACACTAGTCACATCACATTTTCACAAAAAAGGCTGTCAGGAAGACATATTTTCCGTTGCCTTCTGCTATGGCCACGATGCTGGAGTAGTCAGCCCCTGCTAAAAAGTGGCTCTTATGAGGGTCAAATTCAGTGTGACATTTGGGTTTGTCGTCCACTGTCCATGATAAGGTCCGGGCGTGGAATCTGGTAGCACAGCTTGAGAAGGCTGGACAGGCAGCATGCGACAAATTATATTTTGCGCGAATAGGTCCACGTGGTTGAGACGTGGAACATTTCCTCCTGGAGTGAGAAACCCTTGGATCGGCACACCAGCATTCGGCATCCAGTTAGGGCGGCCAGCTGCCATTTCCACCAGGTTCATTAGCTTGGACCAGTTGTGGGTGGGGTAGGTGTGGACCCAAATAATGTGCTGTCCTGCTGGAGTCCACATATGAGGCATCGTTATAATTACCAGGGATATTGTACCTATAGTTGTCCACAGTGACTGACAGCGCAGACATTTTCAAGTATTGATCTGGTGCAGCTACCACTTCCAGAAGTAATCGCGGAAGAGAGGGATGAGGGCCGGCTAATGCGGTATAAATCAGAAATTTGATTTTAATGGCATTTCAAACCACCTTGGAATGTGGATCAATACAAAAACAATATAATTCCAATCTGGATAGGCCAAAAAAAAGGCCATCCTGAACATAGCCCATGGGTCTACAGGAGAACATACTGTAAGTACCAGAGTATGGCTCATGGGAGGCACTATGGGATGGGTCTAACGCACTGTCAATCATGGCTTGGTTGCAGGGGATGGATGGTCAAGCAGTCTGTCCCATCAACAGAGGATCGAAGCTAGAGATAGCATAAAAAAATAGCATGACACATAAACACGTATTATAAAATTAGTTACAAAGAACTTCACAGGAGGAAAAGAGGAGATATTGTCTAAACGGTTACACGCATGCACAAAACTTTGGGAAAACCGGCCCTTGTCCATGGGACATTTAGGGCCCTATTTTCGTCCATGCTAAACCCTAAACTACTTTGCTCTTTTTTTTTCTTTTTTTTTTTACATTTTAAAATACTTCAATCTACATTGACATGTGAGCTTGTAGATCAGCTATTTGAATTATTAAAAAATGCATCAAGTTAAGAACAAATGCAATAAACATTAATTTACCTGCTAAAATAATCTGTACATAGAATCTGTGAAGCGGATATATAGACAAGTTACACTTTTAGCAAAATGTAACTAAATACCCCTCACCACTAGGATTTGGGCCGGATATGCGTTATTCGCATGGCGAGGGAAAAGGCCATTTGTGTCAAAGAAATCCATGAGACCGCTCCAGGTGTTGGGGGCGGGGTACCGCTCCAGGTGTTGGGGGCGGGGTACCCGCTCCAGGTGTTGGGGGCGGGGTACCCGCTCCAGGTGTTGGGGGCGGGGTACCCGCTCCAGGTGTTGGGGGCGGGGTACCCGCTCCAGGTGTTGGGGGCGGGGCACCCGCCCGCCGGGAAAAATGCTTCAAGTTAACGTATAAATGCATAAACATATTATTTATTTCATTGAAGGTTTTTACATGATTACATTAAAGGAGCTTTGTACTTTACTTGAGTACTTAGGAACGTACAGTGCTGCGGCCATCGCAGTCAACCTTCTTGCCATTCTCGTCGTCGTAGGTTAGAGCGCCTGTTATCACTCCCTTTGAAGAGGCCAACTGTCACAATACAATGTTATTATCGACATTGAGGTATTTGTTGAACTGAACAAACCATGGGTAAACGGGCATCATGCGATGAACTATAGCAGGTATTTGGTTCACGTTCATTCCATGATTCACTTGTGGATGAATTCCTGCCACAAGAAACTGTGAATAAGATTTATCTATGTCTCCACCTCCAAATAATAAATATTTAATAATAATAATTTAGATAAATCTTATTTTTACCACAGGATTACGTTCATTGAAGCGGATCATTGTGACGTCCAGGGCTGCGTCACCAACATTCCACCCCGCGTGCCATTGTGCATAGTCCTGTTCCCATTTAAAGTTGGCCGTATCAACGAAGGGAGCCATCAGCATGCGCCTAATCCCGGGGATGTTTTGTGGGTTTTTGCCATTCTTTGGTTTATAATTGGCTTGGAAAACGAGTAGCTGTGAAGAGGATATATAGATAAGTTAGATGCCCAAGGCAGAGAAGGCCTCGATTTAACAAAAGAGCACAAAGACAGACACAAATAGGCTAGTCAATCTAAGTTTAAACAAGAATTGACACAGTCAATATAAAATCTGGTGGAATGGTGTGGTGAAAAGTCGGGGACTTTGAACAGTCTATCCATAATGATAATGAGTGGGGCGTGAACGGAGTAATATTATAAGTAATGTTGCATAGTTGTTTTTCATAGTTGGGTTTTATCTAGCAAAAAGGGCTATAGTCGGGGAGCCACAGGCCCCCAAAAAAAGAATAGGTTTTTAGCTGTGACGTCATGACAAACCTTTTATTTTAGTTTTTTCTGTTCATTTGGTCATTAAGGTACACAGAATGAGTAACTTATATTTGGATGACCCAACGGATCATAAAAAACCCTGAATGATCACTAAAATACAGTTAGCCAACATGTAATTAAATACCCCTCACCGCTTCGACATGTTGCTTGGTGTTAAGCAGTCTGGGCACTAAGCTGTCGATGGTGTTCATCACTTCAGCCCAGGTTCTCACATTGGCGGGGACGTTGATATTAACAGGATTCGGGTTTGGTGTACGGGTTGAAACAAAGTCGCAGCGGGGGCCCTGCCTCGGCCGCACCGCTCGATAGAGATAGTCTTGGACTGTCACATTCAGGAGTACCATTTCTATAAAAAGAAAGAAAATATCAGCAACACAACATCGGCTATCAAAGTGGTCCTTTAGGAATAACAAATATTTAATAATAATAATTTAGATAAATCTTATTTTTACCACAGGATTACGTTCATTGAAGCGGATCATTGTGACGTCCAGGGCTGCGTCACCAACATTCCACCCCGCGTGCCATTGTGCATAGTCCTGTTCCCATTTAAAGTTGGCTGTATCAACTAAGGGAGCCATCAGCATGCGCATAATCCCGGGGATGTTTTGTGGGTTTTTGCCATTCTTTGATTTATAATTGGCTTGGAAAACGAGTAGCTGTGAAGAGGATATATAGATAAGTTAGATGCCCAAGGCAGAGAAGGCCTCGATTTAACAAAAGAGCACAAAGACAGACACAAATAGGCTAGTCAATCTAAGTTAAAAAAAAAGGGCTATAGTCGGGGAGCCACAGGCCCCCAAAAAAAGAATAGGGTTTTAGCTGTGACGTCATGACAAACTTTTTATTTTAGTTTTTTCTGTTCATTTGGTCATTAACTCATTGAGTGCCAATCCCGAACTAGTTCGGCTTTATTAGCGTATCGCAGTGTGCCGATCCCGAACAAGTTCGGCTTTTAAAAAAAAAAAAAAAAAAAAAAAAAATTTTTGGAAAAAAATTTTTTTGAATTTTTTTTTTTTTTTTTTGGACCCCATCAAATCTGGTGAACATGATTTCAATCGCGATTTTGCATGTTCCACCCCCATACAACCCCATCTAACATACAGGGCAGCCATGTTTGTTTACATAACATGTAAAACATAATGGCGATTATCTCAAGAATGCCTGAACGGATTTCCAATCGGATTTTTTTGTTTGAAAGCTGTGAACAAACTGCACAAATCCACTCCAATGCAATCCAGGATTGCATTGGATTTTTTAGAGCTCATTCTTCTCTGTTTTTTTCCCATGCATGAGGTGTGCAAGGTTTAATCATGGCTAAGTTGACGAAAATAAGGCTTCTAAAATGCTTGGTAGCCAATAGCTAACTTCAAGCTAACTTCATCCTCTTCCTGTACATGCACAAAGGAAAGTGTTCAGGCAAGTCATGGCTGCAGGGCTTCTGCATATACCTGCATATACCAGCATATCTCTATGGGATTTTCTCTGGTCACTGGGCGCCCTCTAGTGGTGAAAGGGGTGGCACTCAAAGAGTTAAGGTACACAGAATGAGTAACTTATATTTGGATGACCCAACGGATCATAAAAAACCCTGAATGATCACTAAAATATAGTTAGCCAACATGTAATTAAATACCTCTCACCGCTTCGACATGTTGCTTGGTGTTAAGCAGTCTGGGCACTAAGCTGTCGATGGTGTTCATCACTTCAGCCCAGGTTCTCACATTGGCGGGGACGTTGATATTAACAGGATTCGGGTTTGGTGTACGGGTTGAAACAAAGTCGCAGCGGGGGCCCTGCCTCGGCCGCACCGCTCGATAGAGATAGTCTTGGACTGTCACATTCAGGAGTACCATTTCTATAAAAAGAAAGAAAATATCAGCAACACAACATCGGCTATCAAAGTGGTCCTTTAGGAATAACAAATATTTAATAATAATAATTTAGATAAATCTTATTTTTACCACAGGATTACGTTCATTGAAGCGGATCATTGTGACGTCCAGGGCTGCGTCACCAACATTCCACCACACGTGCCATTGTGCTATCTATGTCTCCACCTCCAAATAACAAATATTTAATAATAATAATTTAGATAAATCTTATTTTTACCACAGGATTACGTTCATTGAAGCGGATCATTGTGACGTCCAGGGCTGCGTCACCAACATTCCACCCCGCGTGCCATTGTGCATAGTCCTGTTCCCATTTAAAGTTGGCCGTATCAACGAAGGGAGCCATCAGCATGCGCCTAATCCCGGGGATGTTTTGTGGGTTTTTGCCATTCTTTGGTTTATAATTGGCTTGGAAAACGAGTAGCTGTGAAGAGGATATATAGATAAGTTAGATGCCCAAGGCAGAGAAGGCCTCGATTTAACAAAAGAGCACAAAGACAGACACAAATAGGCTAGTCAATCTAAGTTAAAAAAAGGGCTATAGTCGGGGAGCCACAGGCCCCCAAAAAAAGAATAGGGTTTTAGCTGTGACGTCATGACAAACTTTTTATTTTAGTTTTTTCTGTTCATTTGGTCATTAAGGTACACAGAATGAGTAACTTATATTTGGATGACCCAACGGATCATAAAAAACCCTGAATGATCACTAAAATACAGTTAGCCAACATGTAATTAAATACCCCTCACCGCTTCGACATGTTGCTTGGTGTTAAGCAGTCTGGGCACTAAGCTGTCGATGGTGTTCATCACTTCAGCCCAGGTTCTCACATTGGCGGGGACATTGATATTAACAGGATTCGGGTTTGGTGTACGGGTTGAAACAAAGTCGCAGCGGGGGCCCTGCCTCGGCCGCACCGCTCGATAGAGATAGTCTTGGACTGTCACATTCAGGAGTACCATTTCTATAAAAAGAAAGAAAATATCAGCAACACAACATCGGCTATCAAAGTGGTCCTTTAGGAATAACAAATATTTAATAATAATTTAGATAAATCTTATTTTTACCACAGGATTACGTTCATTGAAGCGGATCATTGTAACGTCCAGGGCTGCGTCACCAACATTCCACCCCGCGTGCCATTGTGCATGTGCATAGTCCTGTTCCCATTTAAAGTTGGCCGTATCAACGAAGGGAGCCATCAGCATGCGCCTAATCCCGGGGATGTTTTGTGGGTTTTTGCCATTCTTTGGTTTATAATTGGCTTGGAAAACGAGTAGCTGTGAAGAGGATATATAGATAAGTTAGATGCCCAAGGCAGAGAAGGCCTCGATTTAACAAAAGAGCACAAAGACAGACACAAATAGGCTAGTCAATCTAAGTAAAAAAAAAAAGGGCTATAATCGGGGAGCCACAGGCCCCCCAAAAAAGAATAGGGTTTTAGCTGTGACGTCATGACAAACTTTTTATTTTAGTTTTTTCTGTTCATTTGGTCATTAAGGTACACAGAATGAGTAACTTATATTTGGATGACCCAACGGATCATAAAAAACCCTGAATGATCACTAAAATACAGTTAGCCAACATGTAATTAAATACCTCTCACCGCTTCGACATGTTGCTTGGTGTTAAGCAGTCTGGGCACTAAGCTGTCGATGGTGTTCATCACTTCAGCCCAGGTTCTCACATTGGCGGGGACGTTGATATTAACAGGATTCGGGTTTGGTGTACGGGTTGAAACAAAGTCGCAGCGGGGGCCCTGCCTCGGCCGCACCGCTCGATAGAGATAGTCTTGGACTGTCACATTCAGGAGTACCATTTCTATAAAAAGAAAGAAAATATCAGCAACACAACATCGGCTATCAAAGTGGTCCTTTAGGAATAACAAATATTTAATAATAATAATTTAGATAAATCTTATTTTTACCACAGGATTACGTTCATTGAAGCGGATCATTGTGACGTCCAGGGCTGCGTCACCAACATTCCACCACGCGTGCCATTGTGCTATCTATGTCTCCACCTCCAAATAACAAATATTTAATAATAATAATTTAGATAAATCTTATTTTTACCACAGGATTACGTTCATTGAAGCGGATCATTGTGACGTCCAGGGCTGCGTCACCAACATTCCACCCCGCGTGCCATTGTGCATAGTCCTGTTCCCATTTAAAGTTGGCCGTATCAACGAAGGGAGCCATCAGCATGCGCCTAATCCCGGGGATGTTTTGTGGGTTTTTGCCATTCTTTGGTTTATAATTGGCTTGGAAAACGAGTAGCTGTGAAGAGGATATATAGATAAGTTAGATGCCCAAGGCAGAGAAGGCCTCGATTTAACAAAAGAGCACAAAGACAGACACAAATAGGCTAGTCAATCTAAATTTAAAAAAGGGCTATAGTCGGGGAGCCACAGGCCCCCAAAAAAAGAATAGGGTTTTAGCTGTGACGTCATGACAAACTTTTTATTTTAGTTTTTTCTGTTCATTTGGTCATTAAGGTACACAGAATGAGTAACTTATATTTGGATGACCCAACGGATCATAAAAAACCCTGAATGATCACTAAAATACAGTTAGCCAACATGTAATTAAATACCCCTCACCGCTTCGACATGTTGCTTGGTGTTAAGCAGTCTGGGCACTAAGCTGTCGATGGTGTTCATCACTTCAGCCCAGGTTCTCACATTGGCGGGGACATTGATATTAACAGGATTCGGGTTTGGTGTACGGGTTGAAACAAAGTCGCAGCGGGGGCCCTGCCTTGGCCGCACCGCTCGATAGAGATAGTCTTGGACTGTCACATTCAGGAGTACCATTTCTATAAAAAGAAAGAAAATATCAGCAACACAACATCGGCTATCAAAGTGGTCCTTTAGGAATAACAAATATTTAATAATAATTTAGATAAATCTTATTTTTACCACAGGATTACGTTCATTGAAGCGGATCATTGTAACGTCCAGGGCTGCGTCACCAACATTCCACCCCGCGTGCCATTGTGCATGTGCATAGTCCTGTTCCCATTTAAAGTTGGCCGTATCAACGAAGGGAGCCATCAGCATGCGCCTAATCCCGGGGATGTTTTGTGGGTTTTTGCCATTCTTTGGTTTATAATTGGCTTGGAAAACGAGTAGCTGTGAAGAGGATATATAGATAAGTTAGATGCCCAAGGCAGAGAAGGCCTCGATTTAACAAAAGAGCACAAAGACAGACACAAATAGGCTAGTCAATCTAAGTAAAAAAAAAAGGGCTATAGTCGGGGAGCCACAGGCCCCCCAAAAAAGAATAGGGTTTTAGCTGTGACGTCATGACAAACTTTTTATTTTAGTTTTTTCTGTTCATTTGGTCATTAAGGTACACAGAATGAGTAACTTATATTTGGATGACCCAACGGATCATAAAAAACCCGTAATGATCACTAAAATACAGTTAGCCAACATGTAATTAAATACCTCTCACCGCTTCGACATGTTGCTTGGTGTTAAGCAGTCTGGGCACTAAGCTGTCGATGGTGTTCATCACTTCAGCCCAGGTTCTCACATTGGCGGGGACGTTGATATTAACAGGATTCGGGTTTGGTGTACGGGTTGAAACAAAGTCGCAGCGGGGGCCCTGCCTCGGCCGCACCGCTCGATAGAGATAGTCTTGGACTGTCACATTCAGGAGTACCATTTCTATAAAAAGAAAGAAAATATCAGCAACACAACATCGGCTATCAAAGTGGTCCTTTAGGAATAACAAATATTTAATAATAATAATTTAGATAAATCTTATTTTTACCACAGGATTACGTTCATTGAAGCGGATCATTGTGACGTCCAGGGCTGCGTCACCAACATTCCACCACGCGTGCCATTGTGCTATCTATGTCTCCACCTCCAAATAACAAATATTTAATAATAATAATTTAGATAAATCTTATTTTTACCACAGGATTACGTTCATTGAAGCGGATCATTGTGACGTCCAGGGCTGCGTCACCAACATTCCACCCCGCGTGCCATTGTGCATAGTCCTGTTCCCATTTAAAGTTGGCCGTATCAACGAAGGGAGCCATCAGCATGCGCCTAATCCCGGGGATGTTTTGTGGGTTTTTGCCATTCTTTGGTTTATAATTGGCTTGGAAAACGAGTAGCTGTGAAGAGGATATATAGATAAGTTAGATGCCCAAGGCAGAGAAGGCCTCGATTTAACAAAAGAGCACAAAGACAGACACAAATAGGCTAGTCAATCTAAGTTAAAAAAAAAGGGCTATAGTCGGGGAGCCACAGGCCCCCCAAAAAAGAATAGGGTTTTAGCTGTGACGTCATGACAAACTTTTTATTTTAGTTTTTTCTGTTCATTTGGTCATTAACACGTTGCAGTCCGAAATAGAATGGTGGTTGGTGGATTAGCCGTGGGATTTCTGTTATTGTATTGTGATCTGAGACATAATATTATGTTTATAAACACGAGCCCGCCGCCCCTCCATCTCCGACAGCGGCGTTGTTATTCTTTTTTTTTTCCCCCCCAGGGCGGTAGCTCACCATGTTTTTCTCGATCTCCGTTGGGATAGAGTGGGCGTTTTGGCCGATCGGCGATGTCTCCGTGCGTTTCGCGTGCGCGATCCATTCACGTAAATGTCCCCGCAAACAATCCATGTGTGATTGAAGAACAACACCGAGAAGTTTCGCCTGCATAGCTGCAAACATGGCTGCAGCAGAAGCCAGTGTCTGCAAACAGCAAACAAATGGCTGGGAGAGCTGCTTGGACAAGGATGGGTCCATGACGTCACCTCTGCTTCATGTACGGCCTGGGTGAGCTATGAATGCTCGAGTGAGGGCCAGGGAAGGCTAGACGATCGCCGATTTTCGGATCAAAATCTTTTATAACGGTTTTAAAGACAAAGTCCGATTAAGTGCGACGTGGCTGAGGGGACCTGGGGGGAAGTCCGATATAAGACGGTTTTAACATTGGGGGGCTCCCCTTGGCTTGGAAGGTGTTAAGGTACACAGAATGAGTAACTTATATTTGGATGACCCAACGGATCATAAAAAACCCTGAATGATCACTAAAATACAGTTAGCCAACATGTAATTAAATACCCCTCACCGCTTCGACATGTTGCTTGGTGTTAAGCAGTCTGGGCACTAAGCTGTCGATGGTGTTCATCACTTCAGCCCAGGTTCTCACATTGGCGGGGACATTGATATTAACAGGATTCGGGTTTGGTGTACGGGTTGAAACAAAGTCGCAGCGGGGGCCCTGCCTCGGCCGCACCGCTCGATAGAGATAGTCTTGGACTGTCACATTCAGGAGTACCATTTCTATAAAAAGAAAGAAAATATCAGCAACACAACATCGGCTATCAAAGTGGTCCTTTAGGAATAACAAATATTTAATAATAATTTAGATAAATCTTATTTTTACCACAGGATTACGTTCATTGAAGCGGATCATTGTAACGTCCAGGGCTGCGTCACCAACATTCCACCCCGCGTGCCATTGTGCATGTGCATAGTCCTGTTCCCATTTAAAGTTGGCCGTATCAACGAAGGGAGCCATCAGCATGCGCCTAATCCCGGGGATGTTTTGTGGGTTTTTGCCATTCTTTGGTTTATAATTGGCTTGGAAAACGAGTAGCTGTGAAGAGGATATATAGATAAGTTAGATGCCCAAGGCAGAGAAGGCCTCGATTTAACAAAAGAGCACAAAGACAGACACAAATAGGCTAGTCAATCTAAGTTAAAAAAAAAGGGCTATAGTCGGGGAGCCACAGGCCCCCCAAAAAAGAATAGGGTTTTAGCTGTGACGTCATGACAAACTTTTTATTTTAGTTTTTTCTGTTCATTTGGTCATTAAGGTACACAGAATGAGTAACTTATATTTGGATGACCCAACGGATCATAAAAAACCCTGAATGATCACTAAAATACAGTTAGCCAACATGTAATTAAATACCTCTCACCGCCTCGACATGTTGCTTGGTGTTAAGCAGTCTGGGCACTAAGCTGTCGATGGTGTTCATCACTTCAGCCCAGGTTCTCACATTGGCGGGGACGTTGATATTAACAGGATTCGGGTTTGGTGTACGGGTTGAAACAAAGTCGCAGCGGGGGCCCTGCCTCGGCCGCACCGCTCGATAGAGATAGTCTTGGACTGTCACATTCAGGAGTACCATTTCTATAAAAAGAAAGAAAATATCAGCAACACAACATCGGCTATCAAAGTGGTCCTTTAGGAATAACAAATATTTAATAATAATAATTTAGATAAATCTTATTTTTACCACAGGATTACGTTCATTGAAGCGGATCATTGTGACGTCCAGGGCTGCGTCACCAACATTCCACCACACGTGCCATTGTGCTATCTATGTCTCCACCTCCAAATAACAAATATTTAATAATAATAATTTAGATAAATCTTATTTTTACCACAGGATTACGTTCATTGAAGCGGATCATTGTGACGTCCAGGGCTGCGTCACCAACATTCCACCCCGCGTGCCATTGTGCATAGTCCTGTTCCCATTTAAAGTTGGCCGTATCAACGAAGGGAGCCATCAGCATGCGCCTAATCCCGGGGATGTTTTGTGGGTTTTTGCCATTCTTTGGTTTATAATTGGCTTGGAAAACGAGTAGCTGTGAAGAGGATATATAGATAAGTTAGATGCCCAAGGCAGAGAAGGCCTCGATTTAACAAAAGAGCACAAAGACAGACACAAATAGGCTAGTCAATCTAAGTTAAAAAAAAGGGCTATAGTCGGGGAGCCACAGGCCCCCAAAAAAAGAATAGGGTTTTAGCTGTGACGTCATGACAAACTTTTTATTTTAGTTTTTTCTGTTCATTTGGTCATTAAGGTACACAGAATGAGTAACTTATATTTGGATGACCCAACGGATCATAAAAAACCCTGAATGATCACTAAAATACAGTTAGCCAACATGTAATTAAATACCCCTCACCGCTTCGACATGTTGCTTGGTGTTAAGCAGTCTGGGCACTAAGCTGTCGATGGTGTTCATCACTTCAGCCCAGGTTCTCACATTGGCGGGGACATTGATATTAACAGGATTCGGGTTTGGTGTACGGGTTGAAACAAAGTCGCAGCGGGGGCCCTGCCTCGGCCGCACCGCTCGATAGAGATAGTCTTGGACTGTCACATTCAGGAGTACCATTTCTATAAAAAGAAAGAAAATATCAGCAACACAACATCGGCTATCAAAGTGGTCCTTTAGGAATAACAAATATTTAATAATAATTTAGATAAATCTTATTTTTACCACAGGATTACGTTCATTGAAGCGGATCATTGTAGCGTCCAGGGCTGCGTCACCAACATTCCACCCCGCGTGCCATTGTGCATGTGCATAGTCCTGTTCCCATTTAAAGTTGGCCGTATCAACGAAGGGAGCCATCAGCATGCGCCTAATCCCGGGGATGTTTTGTGGGTTTTTGCCATTCTTTGGTTTATAATTGGCTTGGAAAACGAGTAGCTGTGAAGAGGATATATAGATAAGTTAGATGCCCAAGGCAGAGAAGGCCTCGATTTAACAAAAGAGCACAAAGACAGACACAAATAGGCTAGTCAATCTAAGTAAAAAAAAAAAGGGCTATAATCGGGGAGCCACAGGCCCCCCAAAAAAGAATAGGGTTTTAGCTGTGACGTCATGACAAACTTTTTATTTTAGTTTTTTCTGTTCATTTGGTCATTAAGGTACACAGAATGAGTAACTTATATTTGGATGACCCAACGGATCATAAAAAACCCTGAATGATCACTAAAATACAGTTAGCCAACATGTAATTAAATACCTCTCACCGCTTCGACATGTTGCTTGGTGTTAAGCAGTCTGGGCACTAAGCTGTCGATGGTGTTCATCACTTCAGCCCAGGTTCTCACATTGGCGGGGACGTTGATATTAACAGGATTCGGGTTTGGTGTACGGGTTGAAACAAAGTCGCAGCGGGGGCCCTGCCTCGGCCGCACCGCTCGATAGAGATAGTCTTGGACTGTCACATTCAGGAGTACCATTTCTATAAAAAGAAAGAAAATATCAGCAACACAACATCGGCTATCAAAGTGGTCCTTTAGGAATAACAAATATTTAATAATAATAATTTAGATAAATCTTATTTTTACCACAGGATTACGTTCATTGAAGCGGATCATTGTGACGTCCAGGGCTGCGTCACCAACATTCCACCACGCGTGCCATTGTGCTATCTATGTCTCCACCTCCAAATAACAAATATTTAATAATAATAATTTAGATAAATCTTATTTTTACCACAGGATTACGTTCATTGAAGCGGATCATTGTGACGTCCAGGGCTGCGTCACCAACATTCCACCCCGCGTGCCATTGTGCATAGTCCTGTTCCCATTTAAAGTTGGCCGTATCAACGAAGGGAGCCATCAGCATGCGCCTAATCCCGGGGATGTTTTGTGGGTTTTTGCCATTCTTTGGTTTATAATTGGCTTGGAAAACGAGTAGCTGTGAAGAGGATATATAGATAAGTTAGATGCCCAAGGCAGAGAAGGCCTCGATTTAACAAAAGAGCACAAAGACAGACACAAATAGGCTAGTCAATCTAAATTTAAAAAAGGGCTATAGTCGGGGAGCCACAGGCCCCCAAAAAAAGAATAGGGTTTTAGCTGTGACGTCATGACAAACTTTTTATTTTAGTTTTTTCTGTTCATTTGGTCATTAAGGTACACAGAATGAGTAACTTATATTTGGATGACCCAACGGATCATAAAAAACCCTGAATGATCACTAAAATACAGTTAGCCAACATGTAATTAAATACCCCTCACCGCTTCGACATGTTGCTTGGTGTTAAGCAGTCTGGGCACTAAGCTGTCGATGGTGTTCATCACTTCAGCCCAGGTTCTCACATTGGCGGGGACATTGATATTAACAGGATTCGGGTTTGGTGTACGGGTTGAAACAAAGTCGCAGCGGGGGCCCTGCCTTGGCCGCACCGCTCGATAGAGATAGTCTTGGACTGTCACATTCAGGAGTACCATTTCTATAAAAAGAAAGAAAATATCAGCAACACAACATCGGCTATCAAAGTGGTCCTTTAGGAATAACAAATATTTAATAATAATTTAGATAAATCTTATTTTTACCACAGGATTACGTTCATTGAAGCGGATCATTGTAACGTCCAGGGCTGCGTCACCAACATTCCACCCCGCGTGCCATTGTGCATGTGCATAGTCCTGTTCCCATTTAAAGTTGGCCGTATCAACGAAGGGAGCCATCAGCATGCGCCTAATCCCGGGGATGTTTTGTGGGTTTTTGCCATTCTTTGGTTTATAATTGGCTTGGAAAACGAGTAGCTGTGAAGAGGATATATAGATAAGTTAGATGCCCAAGGCAGAGAAGGCCTCGATTTAACAAAAGAGCACAAAGACAGACACAAATAGGCTAGTCAATCTAAGTAAAAAAAAAAAGGGCTATAGTCGGGGAGCCACAGGCCCCCCAAAAAAGAATAGGGTTTTAGCTGTGACGTCATGACAAACTTTTTATTTTAGTTTTTTCTGTTCATTTGGTCATTAAGGTACACAGAATGAGTAACTTATATTTGGATGACCCAACGGATCATAAAAAACCCGTAATGATCACTAAAATACAGTTCGCCAACATGTAATTAAATACCTCTCACCGCTTCGACATGTTGCTTGGTGTTAAGCAGTCTGGGCACTAAGCTGTCGATGGTGTTCATCACTTCAGCCCAGGTTCTCACATTGGCGGGGACGTTGATATTAACAGGATTCGGGTTTGGTGTACGGGTTGAAACAAAGTCGCAGCGGGGGCCCTGCCTCGGCCGCACCGCTCGATAGAGATAGTCTTGGACTGTCACATTCAGGAGTACCATTTCTATAAAAAGAAAGAAAATATCAGCAACACAACATCGGCTATCAAAGTGGTCCTTTAGGAATAACAAATATTTAATAATAATAATTTAGATAAATCTTATTTTTACCACAGGATTACGTTCATTGAAGCGGATCATTGTGACGTCCAGGGCTGCGTCACCAACATTCCACCACGCGTGCCATTGTGCTATCTATGTCTCCACCTCCAAATAACAAATATTTAATAATAATAATTTAGATAAATCTTATTTTTACCACAGGATTACGTTCATTGAAGCGGATCATTGTGACGTCCAGGGCTGCGTCACCAACATTCCACCCCGCGTGCCATTGTGCATAGTCCTGTTCCCATTTAAAGTTGGCCGTATCAACGAAGGGAGCCATCAGCATGCGCCTAATCCCGGGGATGTTTTGTGGGTTTTTGCCATTCTTTGGTTTATAATTGGCTTGGAAAACGAGTAGCTGTGAAGAGGATATATAGATAAGTTAGATGCCCAAGGCAGAGAAGGCCTCGATTTAACAAAAGAGCACAAAGACAGACACAAATAGGCTAGTCAATCTAAGTAAAAAAAAAAGGGCTATAGTCGGGGAGCCACAGGCCCCCCAAAAAAGAATAGGGTTTTAGCTGTGACGTCATGACAAACTTTTTATTTTAGTTTTTTCTGTTCATTTGGTCATTAAGGTACACAGAATGAGTAACTTATATTTGGATGACCCAACGGATCATAAAAAACCCTGAATGATCACTAAAATACAGTTAGCCAACATGTAATTAAATACCCCTCACCGCTTCGACATGTTGCTTGGTGTTAAGCAGTCTGGGCACTAAGCTGTCGATGGTGTTCATCACTTCAGCCCAGGTTCTCACATTGGCGGGGACATTGATATTAACAGGATTCGGGTTTGGTGTACGGGTTGAAACAAAGTCGCAGCGGGGGCCCTGCCTCGGCCGCACCGCTCGATAGAGATAGTCTTGGACTGTCACATTCAGGAGTACCATTTCTATAAAAAGAAAGAAAATATCAGCAACACAACATCGGCTATCAAAGTGGTCCTTTAGGAATAACAAATATTTAATAATAATTTAGATAAATCTTATTTTTACCACAGGATTACGTTCATTGAAGCGGATCATTGTAACGTCCAGGGCTGCGTCACCAACATTCCACCCCGCGTGCCATTGTGCATGTGCATAGTCCTGTTCCCATTTAAAGTTGGCCGTATCAACGAAGGGAGCCATCAGCATGCGCCTAATCCCGGGGATGTTTTGTGGGTTTTTGCCATTCTTTGGTTTATAATTGGCTTGGAAAACGAGTAGCTGTGAAGAGGATATATAGATAAGTTAGATGCCCAAGGCAGAGAAGGCCTCGATTTAACAAAAGAGCACAAAGACAGACACAAATAGGCTAGTCAATCTAAGTAAAAAAAAAAAGGGCTATAATCGGGGAGCCACAGGCCCCCCAAAAAAGAATAGGGTTTTAGCTGTGACGTCATGACAAACTTTTTATTTTAGTTTTTTCTGTTCATTTGGTCATTAAGGTACACAGAATGAGTAACTTATATTTGGATGACCCAACGGATCATAAAAAACCCTGAATGATCACTAAAATACAGTTAGCCAACATGTAATTAAATACCTCTCACCGCTTCGACATGTTGCTTGGTGTTAAGCAGTCTGGGCACTAAGCTGTCGATGGTGTTCATCACTTCAGCCCAGGTTCTCACATTGGCGGGGACGTTGATATTAACAGGATTCGGGTTTGGTGTACGGGTTGAAACAAAGTCGCAGCGGGGGCCCTGCCTCGGCCGCACCGCTCGATAGAGATAGTCTTGGACTGTCACATTCAGGAGTACCATTTCTATAAAAAGAAAGAAAATATCAGCAACACAACATCGGCTATCAAAGTGGTCCTTTAGGAATAACAAATATTTAATAATAATAATTTAGATAAATCTTATTTTTACCACAGGATTACGTTCATTGAAGCGGATCATTGTGACGTCCAGGGCTGCGTCACCAACATTCCACCACGCGTGCCATTGTGCTATCTATGTCTCCACCTCCAAATAACAAATATTTAATAATAATAATTTAGATAAATCTTATTTTTACCACAGGATTACGTTCATTGAAGCGGATCATTGTGACGTCCAGGGCTGCGTCACCAACATTCCACCCCGCGTGCCATTGTGCATAGTCCTGTTCCCATTTAAAGTTGGCCGTATCAACGAAGGGAGCCATCAGCATGCGCCTAATCCCGGGGATGTTTTGTGGGTTTTTGCCATTCTTTGGTTTATAATTGGCTTGGAAAACGAGTAGCTGTGAAGAGGATATATAGATAAGTTAGATGCCCAAGGCAGAGAAGGCCTCGATTTAACAAAAGAGCACAAAGACAGACACAAATAGGCTAGTCAATCTAAGTAAAAAAAAAAGGGCTATAGTCGGGGAGCCACAGGCCCCCCAAAAAAGAATAGGGTTTTAGCTGTGACGTCATGACAAACTTTTTATTTTAGTTTTTTCTGTTCATTTGGTCATTAAGGTACACAGAATGAGTAACTTATATTTGGATGACCCAACGGATCATAAAAAACCCTGAATGATCACTAAAATACAGTTAGCCAACATGTAATTAAATACCCCTCACCGCTTCGACATGTTGCTTGGTGTTAAGCAGTCTGGGCACTAAGCTGTCGATGGTGTTCATCACTTCAGCCCAGGTTCTCACATTGGCGGGGACATTGATATTAACAGGATTCGGGTTTGGTGTACGGGTTGAAACAAAGTCGCAGCGGGGGCCCTGCCTCGGCCGCACCGCTCGATAGAGATAGTCTTGGACTGTCACATTCAGGAGTACCATTTCTATAAAAAGAAAGAAAATATCAGCAACACAACATCGGCTATCAAAGTGGTCCTTTAGGAATAACAAATATTTAATAATAATTTAGATAAATCTTATTTTTACCACAGGATTACGTTCATTGAAGCGGATCATTGTAACGTCCAGGGCTGCGTCACCAACATTCCACCCCGCGTGCCATTGTGCATGTGCATAGTCCTGTTCCCATTTAAAGTTGGCCGTATCAACGAAGGGAGCCATCAGCATGCGCCTAATCCCGGGGATGTTTTGTGGGTTTTTGCCATTCTTTGGTTTATAATTGGCTTGGAAAACGAGTAGCTGTGAAGAGGATATATAGATAAGTTAGATGCCCAAGGCAGAGAAGGCCTCGATTTAACAAAAGAGCACAAAGACAGACACAAATAGGCTAGTCAATCTAAGTTAAAAAAAAAGGGCTATAGTCGGGGAGCCACAGGCCCCCCAAAAAAGAATAGGGTTTTAGCTGTGACGTCATGACAAACTTTTTATTTTAGTTTTTTCTGTTCATTTGGTCATTAAGGTACACAGAATGAGTAACTTATATTTGGATGACCCAACGGATCATAAAAAACCCTGAATGATCACTAAAATACAGTTAGCCAACATGTAATTAAATACCTCTCACCGCTTCGACATGTTGCTTGGTGTTAAGCAGTCTGGGCACTAAGCTGTCGATGGTGTTCATCACTTCAGCCCAGGTTCTCACATTGGCGGGGACGTTGATATTAACAGGATTCGGGTTTGGTGTACGGGTTGAAACAAAGTCGCAGCGGGGGCCCTGCCTCGGCCGCACCGCTCGATAGAGATAGTCTTGGACTGTCACATTCAGGAGTACCATTTCTATAAAAAGAAAGAAAATATCAGCAACACAACATCGGCTATCAAAGTGGTCCTTTAGGAATAACAAATATTTAATAATAATAATTTAGATAAATCTTATTTTTACCACAGGATTACGTTCATTGAAGCGGATCATTGTGACGTCCAGGGCTGCGTCACCAACATTCCACCACGCGTGCCATTGTGCTATCTATGTCTCCACCTCCAAATAACAAATATTTAATAATAATAATTTAGATAAATCTTATTTTTACCACAGGATTACGTTCATTGAAGCGGATCATTGTGACGTCCAGGGCTGCGTCACCAACATTCCACCCCGCGTGCCATTGTGCATAGTCCTGTTCCCATTTAAAGTTGGCCGTATCAACGAAGGGAGCCATCAGCATGCGCCTAATCCCGGGGATGTTTTGTGGGTTTTTGCCATTCTTTGGTTTATAATTGGCTTGGAAAACGAGTAGCTGTGAAGAGGATATATAGATAAGTTAGATGCCCAAGGCAGAGAAGGCCTCGATTTAACAAAAGAGCACAAAGACAGACACAAATAGGCTAGTCAATCTAAGTAAAAAAAAAGGGCTATAGTCGGGGAGCCACAGGCCCCCCAAAAAAGAATAGGGTTTTAGCTGTGACGTCATGACAAACTTTTTATTTTAGTTTTTTCTGTTCATTTGGTCATTAAGGTACACAGAATGAGTAACTTATATTTGGATGACCCAACGGATCATAAAAAACCCTGAATGATCACTAAAATACAGTTAGCCAACATGTAATTAAATACCCCTCACCGCTTCGACATGTTGCTTGGTGTTAAGCAGTCTGGGCACTAAGCTGTCGATGGTGTTCATCACTTCAGCCCAGGTTCTCACATTGGCGGGGACATTGATATTAACAGGATTCGGGTTTGGTGTACGGGTTGAAACAAAGTCGCAGCGGGGGCCCTGCCTCGGCCGCACCGCTCGATAGAGATAGTCTTGGACTGTCACATTCAGGAGTACCATTTCTATAAAAAGAAAGAAAATATCAGCAACACAACATCGGCTATCAAAGTGGTCCTTTAGGAATAACAAATATTTAATAATAATTTAGATAAATCTTATTTTTACCACAGGATTACGTTCATTGAAGCGGATCATTGTAACGTCCAGGGCTGCGTCACCAACATTCCACCCCGCGTGCCATTGTGCATGTGCATAGTCCTGTTCCCATTTAAAGTTGGCCGTATCAACGAAGGGAGCCATCAGCATGCGCCTAATCCCGGGGATGTTTTGTGGGTTTTTGCCATTCTTTGGTTTATAATTGGCTTGGAAAACGAGTAGCTGTGAAGAGGATATATAGATAAGTTAGATGCCCAAGGCAGAGAAGGCCTCGATTTAACAAAAGAGCACAAAGACAGACACAAATAGGCTAGTCAATCTAAGTTAAAAAAAAAGGGCTATAGTCGGGGAGCCACAGGCCCCCCAAAAAAGAATAGGGTTTTAGCTGTGACGTCATGACAAACTTTTTATTTTAGTTTTTTCTGTTCATTTGGTCATTAAGGTACACAGAATGAGTAACTTATATTTGGATGACCCAACGGATCATAAAAAACCCTGAATGATCACTAAAATACAGTTAGCCAACATGTAATTAAATACCTCTCACCGCTTCGACATGTTGCTTGGTGTTAAGCAGTCTGGGCACTAAGCTGTCGATGGTGTTCATCACTTCAGCCCAGGTTCTCACATTGGCGGGGACGTTGATATTAACAGGATTCGGGTTTGGTGTACGGGTTGAAACAAAGTCGCAGCGGGGGCCCTGCCTCGGCCGCACCGCTCGATAGAGATAGTCTTGGACTGTCACATTCAGGAGTACCATTTCTATAAAAAGAAAGAAAATATCAGCAACACAACATCGGCTATCAAAGTGGTCCTTTAGGAATAACAAATATTTAATAATAATTTAGATAAATCTTATTTTTACCACAGGATTACGTTCATTGAAGCGGATCATTGTGACGTCCAGGGCTGCGTCACCAACATTCCACCACGCGTGCCATTGTGCTATCTATGTCTCCACCTCCAAATAACAAATATTTAATAATAATAATTTAGATGAATCTTATTTTTACCACAGGATTACGTTCATTGAAGCGGATCATTGTGACGTCCAGGGCTGCGTCACCAACATTCCACCCCGCGTGCCATTGTGCATAGTCCTGTTCCCATTTAAAGTTGGCCGTATCAACGAAGGGAGCCATCAGCATGCGCCTAATCCCGGGGATGTTTTGTGGGTTTTTGCCATTCTTTGGTTTATAATTGGCTTGGAAAACGAGTAGCTGTGAAGAGGATATATATATAAGTTAGATGCCCAAGGCAGAGAAGGCCTCGATTTAACAAAAGAGCACAAAGACAGACACAAATAGGCTAGTCAATCTAAGTAAAAAAAAGGGCTATAGTCGGGGAGCCACAGGCCCCCAAAAAAAGAATAGGGTTTTAGCTGTGACGTCATGACAAACTTTTTATTTTAGTTTTTTCTGTTCATTTGGTCATTAAGGTACACAGAATGAGTAACTTATATTTGGATGACCCAACGGATCATAAAAAACCCTGAATGATCACTAAAATACAGTTAGCCAACATGTAATTAAATACCCCTCACCGCTTCGACATGTTGCTTGGTGTTAAGCAGTCTGGGCACTAAGCTGTCGATGGTGTTCATCACTTCAGCCCAGGTTCTCACATTGGCGGGGACATTGATATTAACACATATGGTGCCAACCCCGAGTTTCCCGAGTTTGTTTTCAAATAGACCGCTGTGCCAACCCCGAGTTTCCCGAGTTTGGCCTTAATTACTTAATTAGGTTAATTACACTCTCACCCATCTTGTGACAAAGTTTGTTGCTTCTGTGATAAAAAATAAGTCAGAAATCACATATTCAACAAGTAATGTGACCAAAAACAAAGACAAATGCTTCCCATGAACCACAATATTGCTAAACCATGGCTCAAATGGCTCAAATATGAAATTCATAATAACTCGCTATGATGAAATGCTTTTCAGTGCGTCCAGGCCATAGAGTATATATAAAAGGTCCAGGCTAGTCAATTTCACCTTTATTACACACGATGGCGCCATTGTCAGATTAGTGTACCCCCTGCTGAAGTGAAACCAATGGACTGAAGCAAGCCAGCCAGGGTGTGTGTTTGTGACACACTATCTACTTGTGTTGTGATCATCACCCACCAACAACTCTAGTCTGCCTGCCTATCGTTACATTATTCTGCAGCTTCATCATCACATCAAACAAACGAGTGGGTCGCTGTAATTTCTACTTCACCATCAAAGATGGCGACGCTGCGCTACAACAGCAGCGGGACTATCCATTTTACTCATCATCATCATGATCACCGTTTGAGCGCTGCTCAATCAACTCCAACGGTGCAGACTGCTCCAAACGGCAAACGGTGATAGTTCGCTGGGTAAGTGGCTCAAACGTGCTGGCTGCGGTGCCGCCGCCGCGTCGCCGGGCCGGTTCTCCCCGTCCCCGATCAACTCCAAACGGGCAGTCTTCTCCAAGCGGCGTCGCGGTGCCGGGCCGGTTCGGTTCTCTAGACGCCGATCAACTCCAAGCGGGCAGGCTCTTCCAAACGGTGACGCGGAGCCGGGCCGGTTCGGTTCCAAACGCCGTGATACGGCTCCTTCGCGGGTCGCCGTCAAGTCGTCCTGGTCAACGTACCACGATGTCCCGATCACGCACCGTGATGTCCCGGTCCTCACGCTGCTTAGCCGTCGGCCGGACCGATTGTCCGCACGCCGTGATGTCCTGGTTCCTCCTGGTCCACTCCAAACGATTGTGGTTCATCATCACCTCAGTAACCTTACCTCAGTAACTAAAAACCTGCCCACGCTAGCCGGAACAGCGGCCCGTCGGGATAGTGAGCGGACCCCCACAAGAATTAGTCGGTCGCGGTGACAAACAACATATTCTTCATCATCATCATCATCATCATCATCATCATCATCACAACACACTCTAGTCTATCACGGGCTGCTGTGAATGTCCTGTTAGTGGGTCACTGTGACAAAAAACGTGTTCTATTTCATTACAACAATGTCACCTCCTTCAAAGACGGTGGCGCTAACAACAGCAGCTGGTCGCGGTGGTGCGCGGAACCAGTCGCTAACGCGAGTCCATTCAGCTCTCAGAAGTCGCAGTCTAAAACAGCCGATCTACAAGCACACAACGCCAGCCGATCTACAAGCACACAACGCCTCGCATGGGGAGGCGTTGTGTAGTCCCCTGACTGACTCGGTGAAGAGTGGAAACCACAGCGAGATCGAAGGCACACATCCCATTCCCAGAGACCCAGACCACAACTTTCCAGTGAGTTTGTATTTTATATATATATAGCCTATATAATCGTCAGATGAATCAATTTATTTTTTATAATCTAAATCGCTCTGGGTAGGATAAATGTGTCTGCTAAAAGGTGTAAATTGATTTGTGTTTTTTTTCCTCCCATCTGGGAGGGGGAGAGAGAGAGAGAGGGCTGCGAGGGATAGATAAATGTGTTTAGTGTGTGTGTGTGTGTGTGTGTGTGTGTGTGTGTGTGTGTGTGTGTGTGTGTGTGTGTGTGTGTGTGTGTGTGTGTGTGTGTGTGTGTGTGTGTGTGTGTGTGTGTGTGTGTGTGTGTGTGTGTGTGTGTGTGTGTGTGTGTGTGTGTGAGAGAAAGAAAGAAAGGGAGGGAGGATAAAGCTCCATTGAATTGACTGTGTGATTGATTGTGTGAGAGAGAGGGTTAGAGAGAAATGTAGTGTGTGTGTGTGTGTGTGTGTGTGTGTGTGTGTGTGTGTGTGTGTGTGTGTGTGTGTGTGTGTGTGTGTGTGTGTGTGTGTGTGTGTGTGTGTGTGTGTGTGTGTGTGTGAGAATGTATTGTGTGTGAGAGAAAGAGGAAGGAGGAAGAGAGAGAGAGAAAAAGTATTTATTGTTGTGTGTGTGTGAGAGAGAGAGGGAGGGGAGAGAGAAATAGTGTGTGTGTGCGTGCGTGCGTGTGTGTGAGACACATTGTATTGTATTGTAAATGGATTTTATTTTTCTATATTTATAGGTAGTGGTGTTCATCACTTCAGCCCAGGTTCTCACATTGGCGGGGACGTTGATATTAACAGGATTCGGGTTTGGTGTACGGGTTGAAACAAAGTCGCAGCGGGGGCCCTGCCTCGGCCGCACCGCTCGATAGAGATAGTCTTGGACTGTCACATTCAGGAGTACCATTTCTATAAAAAGAAAGAAAATATCAGCAACACAACATCGGCTATCAAAGTGGTCCTTTAGGAATAACAAATATTTAATAATAATAATTTAGATAAATCTTATTTTTACCACAGGATTACGTTCATTGAAGCGGATCATTGTGACGTCCAGGGCTGCGTCACCAACATTCCACCACGCGTGCCATTGTGCTATCTATGTCTCCACCTCCAAATAACAAATATTTAATAATAATAATTTAGATAAATCTTATTTTTACCACAGGATTACGTTCATTGAAGCGGATCATTGTGACGTCCAGGGCTGCGTCACCAACATTCCACCCCGCGTGCCATTGTGCATAGTCCTGTTCCCATTTAAAGTTGGCCGTATCAACGAAGGGAGCCATCAGCATGCGCCTAATCCCGGGGATGTTTTGTGGGTTTTTGCCATTCTTTGGTTTATAATTGGCTTGGAAAACGAGTAGCTGTGAAGAGGATATAAGTTAGATGCCCAAGGCAGAGAAGGCCTCGATTTAACAAAAGAGCACAAAGACAGACACAAATAGGCTAGTCAATCTAAGTTAAAAAAAGGGCTATAGTCGGGGAGCCACAGGCCCCCAAAAAAAGAATAGGGTTTTAGCTGTGACGTCATGACAAACTTTTTATTTTAGTTTTTTCTGTTCATTTGGTCATTAAGGTACACAGAATGAGTAACTTATATTTGGATGACCCAACGGATCATAAAAAACCCTGAATGATCACTAAAATACAGTTAGCCAACATGTAATTAAATACCCCTCACCGCTTCGACATGTTGCTTGGTGTTAAGCAGTCTGGGCACTAAGCTGTCGATGGTGTTCATCACTTCAGCCCAGGTTCTCACATTGGCGGGGACATTGATATTAACAGGATTCGGGTTTGGTGTACGGGTTGAAACAAAGTCGCAGCGGGGGCCCTGCCTCGGCCGCACCGCTCGATAGAGATAGTCTTGGACTGTCACATTCAGGAGTACCATTTCTATAAAAAGAAAGAAAATATCAGCAACACAACATCGGCTATCAAAGTGGTCCTTTAGGAATAACAAATATTTAATAATAATTTAGATAAATCTTATTTTTACCACAGGATTACGTTCATTGAAGCGGATCATTGTAACGTCCAGGGCTGCGTCACCAACATTCCACCCCGCGTGCCATTGTGCATGTGCATAGTCCTGTTCCCATTTAAAGTTGGCCGTATCAACGAAGGGAGCCATCAGCATGCGCCTAATCCCGGGGATGTTTTGTGGGTTTTTGCCATTCTTTGGTTTATAATTGGCTTGGAAAACGAGTAGCTGTGAAGAGGATATATAGATAAGTTAGATGCCCAAGGCAGAGAAGGCCTCGATTTAACAAAAGAGCACAAAGACAGACACAAATAGGCTAGTCAATCTAAGTTAAAAAAAAAGGGCTATAGTCGGGGAGCCACAGGCCCCCCAAAAAAGAATAGGGTTTTAGCTGTGACGTCATGACAAACTTTTTATTTTAGTTTTTTCTGTTCATTTGGTCATTAAGGTACACAGAATGAGTAACTTATATTTGGATGACCCAACGGATCATAAAAAACCCTGAATGATCACTAAAATACAGTTAGCCAACATGTAATTAAATACCTCTCACCGCTTCGACATGTTGCTTGGTGTTAAGCAGTCTGGGCACTAAGCTGTCGATGGTGTTCATCACTTCAGCCCAGGTTCTCACATTGGCGGGGACGTTGATATTAACAGGATTCGGGTTTGGTGTACGGGTTGAAACAAAGTCGCAGCGGGGGCCCTGCCTCGGCCGCACCGCTCGATAGAGATAGTCTTGGGCGACATTCACACAGGCACGTTTTATGACGATTAAAATGGATCCTATAACGTATTGTTGGAAAATACACAACGGTTGGGCATGTGTGAAGACGCATCTGTATTCTTTTTCGAATAAAAGAAACGAATGCAAATCCACAAAAAAACGGTGGTTTCGATGCGCTACCGCAAACGTTTCCCTGTTGGTGTGAAGACAACCGTCGTAAAATGCCAGAAATGTAACAAACCATGTGGCATTGTGGGTATAAAAAGTTGTAAACAAAACACAGCTGAGCTGGCCAGCTGCAGCCGAGGACCCGAGGTGGAGGAGGCGCACTATTTTACGCGTCGCTGTCGGTCACTGTGATCGAATATATACAGTATAAAGTAAACTCTATGGTCGAGCCAGTCACCCGCATTATTACCGCTCCGACGCACAGCCTAGTTAAACGACCAACTTGGGTCGTTTACGCGGCTATATTGCGCATAGGAAAGACAGATGTCCCGTGGACAGACCTGGTCGACTGAAGAGGTAACGGCGCTCATTGGAATTTGGCAAGAGGAATACATTAATACTCTGCTAAAGACTACGCACAAGAACAGTGCCGTGTTCAAGATATTCAGTGAGAGATTGAAGGCTCTCGGATATATTCGCACTCTTGCTCAATGCCGTACTAAAGTGAAGACTTTGCGCCTTAAGTACATAGCCATCAAGGATAAAATACACAAGAGCGGGAGTGGGGGTGACGAAAAGGACACTTTTCCATGGTTCGATGAGCTGGACACCATACTGGGCGACAGGCCGACCAGCAGCCCAAAGCACGTTCTCGAGTCCGCAGAGGATGAAATGAGCCGCCGCTACAATTCTCCGGCAGAAGATGATGATGATGATGATGATGAGGAGGATGGGGATCCTGACGGCTCCGTTGATCTGGAGTCAGATAAAAGTGGTAGGTTTGTTTGTATAGAATGATTCTCAACGTGAAGGGAGGGTCTATAAATTGGCCCATACAAGTCTGTAACTCTATAGGAATGAACCCTAACGGGTCCATTTGGTTCCAGTTGTACACTGTCTGTCAGTAACTACACTGTCACTGGTGTAGACAGTAGTCCATTCCTATTAACCTACACCACCTGTTTATTCATGTATAGGCCTTTACTATAGGCTAGCCTACTTTACAAAACAAGTTGGTTAAGTTACTCGAAATAAGCTATCTAATGTAACACTATATATGTTACTGTGTATATATGTTACTGTGTAGCTTCTGAATTGAACACAATGATAATGTTGACACAGACAATTTGTTTACTTGCATTATGTATTATTAACAGGGGATCAAAGTTCATTGGACCTGCATCCTAAAAAGAGGCCAGGGTGCTTCAGCTTTGCCCCAGGCCTTGGGTCCAGCACCACAAGGTATTTGACAAACGCACGCACGCACGCACGCACGCACACACACACACACTTGTTTACGGTCTCTTTTTGTTAGACACTTTATGTATATATACTTAAATATTATTAGCCCCCTCTATTGATGCACCTTCTCTTTATTGTTACTGTACTGCTCTTTTTTTTGCTTTTACTCTTATCTTTTTTCTTACTGTAACTTTGTAAATACTGTATACTGCTATGCTACTACTGGACAACTGAATTTCCCCCTTGGGATAATAAAGGTATCTATCTATCTACATAGAGAGAGAGATGTTCCCCCTTTAGAATAATATATCTATCTATCTATCTATCTATCTATCTATCTATCTATCTATCTATCTATCTATCCATCCATCCAGGTCCAGCACTGGGTCCAGCACTGGGACCAGCACTGGGACCAGCACCACAGGGTCCAGCAGCACACGGTGGGCCATTCCTGGTGCCAAGCATCGCAAAAGAAAGGCCAGTGTGAGCCATAACAGTGTTTTGGAAAGCTTCCTAAAGCAGAAGAAGGTGATGGATGAGGCAGACCAAAGGAGGCAGGATCAGGAGAGTCTGGCATTTGACAACTATTTGAAAATGCAGCAGGAAGCAGATGAGCGCCGTTATACGGCTATGCAAGAGCAACAACAGGCCAGCACCCAAATGTTTTTTCAAATGATGGCGAGTATAGGAAGTGCTTTGAGGCAACAACCACCGTCGACTCCCACAGCCCCAATGATGCCCTCACCTGCCTGGCCCATATCCAACCCCCACCACGCAGCATCCATGAGCTACCCCGGCAACAACCCAGCATCCACAAGGTACCCAAGCAACACAGCATCCAGGAGCTACCCCAGCAACAACCCAGCATCCACAAGGTACCCAAGCAACACATCATCCAGGAGCCACGCCAGCAACAACCCAGCATCCATGGCCCCCATCTACAGCCAAAATGCACCCCTGTCTCATCCCCACGATATATTTGCACCCATGCCAAACATCAACACATCCACACCAACATCCATACCAACAAACCACCCATGCAACCAACCCATGTCCCACACCCACAACATGGACTTGTCCCCAAACCAACCCAGTTCCTCTGTACTCCATGACACAAGTAAGGTGTTCTTTGACCTAGGCTAGTTTATTTTTTATTATATATTATGTTATTATTCTTATTCTTATTATTCTTATGTGTCTTTCTCCTGAGATGTAGTCCAGCTGAAGTACTAAATGACTTTTATTTTGTGAGCACTTTCCGGATCCCGGGTCCTGGAATATGATTTAACTTTTTCAAAGCCTCTCCATATTGGAGTTTATTTTTGTTTTTCCCACAAAATGTGAGGGTTTTATAATACTTTGTTATTATGGCTGTTGACTGTTAAAGTTGTGACCTATGTTATTTATTAATTTATTATTCATGCCATTGGTTCGTCCTGAAACAGTCTGGCCACTGGACAGTTGTTACATAATAAACATCTCAGATATAATAGCAATTGTGTTTATTTTAACAATTAACATAATGGATCACAATACTGTCAGGTGCTGTGAACCTGACTCTTCACCATTGTTGCAACATTAGGCATAAAAAGCAATTCTTTATATAATATACAGTATATATATAGACATTATTTATATAATATACACACACACACACACACACACACACACACACACACACACACACACACACACACACACACACACACACACAGGATTGTTGAATATACTTTGATGTTTATTTCAAAAACATATGTTTGAACAAGGGGAACAGTACCAGCAGTTGACAAAGCAGACATATCTAGAGTTGTTAGTTCTCCAAATTAGACAAATGAGAGGACCACAGGAGTGGACAGACCCAGATGAGAGAGAGAGGCTGATCTATTGTCCTATACTGTCTCGACGAGGAGTGAGGTATGTGATGTACATTAATAGCAAAGACAAATGATCTCATGAATTACTGTGCCAAATATGCACACAGTGCATCTCTGATCTCATTTGCCTCATTTGTCTCCTGAGGGTTTTCTGGCTCAGCTTGTCCTTCCTCGTTGTCAGCATCTCCTTTGTCATTCAAGTCATCGAGCAGTAGCGGCTCTTTGTGAAGTTCACAAAAGTTGTGCAAAACGACACATGCTGCGATGAAATGACTGATCAAGGAGATGTGTGTGTCACATCTTTTCAGCAGACATCTCCATCGACCCTTTAAACGACCGAAGGCCCCCTCAACAGTCATCCTCGCCTGACTGAGCCGATGGTTGAATTCTGCCCTTTCTGGTGTCACACCTCTGTACTGCGGGTATGGCTTCATCAGCCAAGGGAGTAGTGGGTATGCTGCATCGCCGAGGATGAGGAGAGGCACATCCACACCTTCAAATGACTCTGTAATGTCTGGGAATAATGTGCCATTCTCTCCGCGACGATAGAGTGACGAGTTGGCAAAAACTCGAGCATCATGAACCCTACCTGGCCAACCAACATTAATGTCCCAGAACATGCGTTTGTGGTCCACAACCCCCTGCAACAGGACCGAGTAGTAGCCTTTTCTGTTGTAATAATCGACAGGGCTATCTAGTGGTGCTAAAATTGGAATGTGGGTCCCGTCTATTGCCCCCACAACTTGAGGGAACCTCCATTTGTCTCTATAGCCCTGGACAATTGATCTTAATGCTGCCTCAGATGGGGTCTTGATGTAGTCATGTTGCATTACTTTGCAGATAGCAGTCACTACCTCTTGGGTGATCTGACAGGCAGTGGACTCGCCAACCGCAAACACGGTACTGATGGTTCTAAACTCAAGGTTGGTTGCCAACCTATAAAGGCATATTGCCACCCGCAGCTCTACAGGGACAGCGTTTCTGTAGGTGGTGTCATCGCGTGTCAAGCCGGGCCTCAGGATGTCACACAGATGCAGGAAGGACCTACACATGAAACATTGTATTATTATTTAACACTTAAATGTTTACAGATCTAAAAGTGCTACAGTGTTTAAAAACAAAGGCAAAACAATAGCAAAAGCAGAAAATCTATGACATCATAAGAACCTTAGTATTTTTACGATAAATGTTAACTGACCTCCGGCTCATCCTAAAGTGGCGCTGCCAGACTGTCGGCCCCCAGAAGACACTCACATTTTGCCACCAATTTTGGGGACGTGGATGCACCCACAGGCTCCTGCAAAGATAAAATATATAAAATATTGTTTATTTCTTGCTTCTTGCTTATTTCTTTCTTCTTATACATTATACTTAATGTTTATACATTAAGTATAAACAGAGTGAGGAAAATAAAGGTAATAAACCAATAATTCTCTGTGGGGTGGTGTTAGCAGCATTGCAGTAGGAACAGGGTAGGCTACACCAGGCTTTTCAAAGCGCATGTGTGCGTAACGGCCGGGCACCAAGCAGTTTTGCGCGCATCAGTGCAGTGTATGTGGGGCCGTAACGCGACCCCCATACGCAGGTTTAATAGGACTGGATCTATATACGTATATGTGTATTGTATGACAAGACTATAGACCCAGTACTAAAATGTGGACGCACGCGTGCGCTGTCCGTGCGCCTGGTGTAGCCAATATCATTGTAGGGCCTATTGGATCTATCCAAACGCGCTGCGCGCACGCAGTACGCACAGCACAGACGCGCGTTGAAAAGCAAGTCCGGCCATTATACAAACAGATAACGTTCAAATTGAAAGTTATTGAAAGTTTATACGTGACTTTCATATACAGTACAGTTTCACATACCTCACTCCTCGTCGAGACAGCAATAACAATAGATCAGCCTCTCTCTCTCTCATCAGGGCACGTCGACTCCTGCGGTACCGTCTCATTCGTCTAATTTTGAGAACGAACAACTCCAGATTCCTCTGCCTTGTCAACTGCTGGTACTGTTCGCATTGTTCAAGCATTTGTTTGCGAAATAAACACCAAAGAATATTCAACAGTGGGGCAATTAGGTTCGGCTGCTCCATGGAGAGCAGATTGTATAGGCTAGATAAGATTAGATAATTATTCGTGTGTTGACTCTCGGCAGTAGTAGCACTTTAGCACAGGACGACCTGCACGGCAAAGCGTATTTTTGTACTATCTTTGTCCAATAGGAGAGCCACAATTTCAACCGCGTGATATTTGTGGATTATTGTTGCGGTGGCTGAGCGCTGTCTTTCCCTTCAAGGAAAAGGGAACAACAGCGCCCTCTCATCTGATCTTGGTATTGCGCTGTCTTTCCCTTCAAGGAAAAGGGAACAACAGCGCCCTCTCTCATCTGATCTTGGTATGTTTCGGATGACCAAGTGCAGTGCGAGAGCAAACGTATACATTAAATATGCAAGAATGTGGCAACTTCACCCCTCCCATTCGCACGACTGAACCGAATTATATTATGAGAATGTGGCCTTGGACTGTCACATTCAGGAGTACCATTTCTATAAAAAGAAAGAAAATATCAGCAACACAACATCGGCTATCAAAGTGGTCCTTTAGGAATAACAAATATTTAATAATAATAATTTAGATAAATCTTATTTTTACCACAGGATTACGTTCATTGAAGCGGATCATTGTGACGTCCAGGGCTGCGTCACCAACATTCCACCACGCGTGCCATTGTGCTATCTATGTCTCCACCTCCAAATAACAAATATTTAATAATAATAATTTAGATAAATCTTATTTTTACCACAGGATTACGTTCATTGAAGCGGATCATTGTGACGTCCAGGGCTGCGTCACCAACATTCCACCCCGCGTGCCATTGTGCATAGTCCTGTTCCCATTTAAAGTTGGCCGTATCAACGAAGGGAGCCATCAGCATGCGCCTAATCCCGGGGATGTTTTGTGGGTTTTTGCCATTCTTTGGTTTATAATTGGCTTGGAAAACGAGTAGCTGTGAAGAGGATATAAGTTAGATGCCCAAGGCAGAGAAGGCCTCGATTTAACAAAAGAGCACAAAGACAGACACAAATAGGCTAGTCAATCTAAGTTAAAAAAAGGGCTATAGTCGGGGAGCCACAGGCCCCCAAAAAAAGAATAGGGTTTTAGCTGTGACGTCATGACAAACTTTTTATTTTAGTTTTTTCTGTTCATTTGGTCATTAAGGTACACAGAATGAGTAACTTATATTTGGATGACCCAACGGATCATAAAAAACCCTGAATGATCACTAAAATACAGTTAGCCAACATGTAATTAAATACCCCTCACCGCTTCGACATGTTGCTTGGTGTTAAGCAGTCTGGGCACTAAGCTGTCGATGGTGTTCATCACTTCAGCCCAGGTTCTCACATTGGCGGGGACATTGATATTAACAGGATTCGGGTTTGGTGTACGGGTTGAAACAAAGTCGCAGCGGGGGCCCTGCCTCGGCCGCACCGCTCGATAGAGATAGTCTTGGACTGTCACATTCAGGAGTACCATTTCTATAAAAAGAAAGAAAATATCAGCAACACAACATCGGCTATCAAAGTGGTCCTTTAGGAATAACAAATATTTAATAATAATTTAGATAAATCTTATTTTTACCACAGGATTACGTTCATTGAAGCGGATCATTGTAACGTCCAGGGCTGCGTCACCAACATTCCACCCCGCGTGCCATTGTGCATGTGCATAGTCCTGTTCCCATTTAAAGTTGGCCGTATCAACGAAGGGAGCCATCAGCATGCGCCTAATCCCGGGGAAGTTTTGTGGGTTTTTGCCATTCTTTGGTTTATAATTGGCTTGGAAAACGAGTAGCTGTGAAGAGGATATATAGATAAGTTAGATGCCCAAGGCAGAGAAGGCCTCGATTTAACAAAAGAGCACAAAGACAGACACAAATAGGCTAGTCAATCTAAGTTAAAAAAAAAAGGGCTATAGTCGGGGAGCCACAGGCCCCCCAAAAAAGAATAGGGTTTTAGCTGTGACGTCATGACAAACTTTTTATTTTAGTTTTTTCTGTTCATTTGGTCATTAAGGTACACAGAATGAGTAACTTATATTTGGATGACCCAACGGATCATAAAAAACCCTGAATGATCACTAAAATACAGTTAGCCAACATGTAATTAAATACCTCTCACCGCTTCGACATGTTGCTTGGTGTTAAGCAGTCTGGGCACTAAGCTGTCGATGGTGTTCATCACTTCAGCCCAGGTTCTCACATTGGCGGGGACGTTGATATTAACAGGATTCGGGTTTGGTGTACGGGTTGAAACAAAGTCGCAGCGGGGGCCCTGCCTCGGCCGCACCGCTCGATAGAGATAGTCTTGGACTGTCACATTCAGGAGTACCATTTCTATAAAAAGAAAGAAAATATCAGCAACACAACATCGGCTATCAAAGTGGTCCTTTAGGAATAACAAATATTTAATAATAATAATTTAGATAAATCTTATTTTTACCACAGGATTACGTTCATTGAAGCGGATCATTGTGACGTCCAGGGCTGCGTCACCAACATTCCACCACGCGTGCCATTGTGCTATCTATGTCTCCACCTCCAAATAACAAATATTTAATAATAATAATTTAGATAAATCTTATTTTTACCACAGGATTACGTTCATTGAAGCGGATCATTGTGACGTCCAGGGCTGCGTCACCAACATTCCACCCCGCGTGCCATTGTGCATAGTCCTGTTCCCATTTAAAGTTGGCCGTATCAACGAAGGGAGCCATCAGCATGCGCCTAATCCCGGGGATGTTTTGTGGGTTTTTGCCATTCTTTGGTTTATAATTGGCTTGGAAAACGAGTAGCTGTGAAGAGGATATAAGTTAGATGCCCAAGGCAGAGAAGGCCTCGATTTAACAAAAGAGCACAAAGACAGACACAAATAGGCTAGTCAATCTAAGTTAAAAAAAGGGCTATAGTCGGGGAGCCACAGGCCCCCAAAAAAAGAATAGGGTTTTAGCTGTGACGTCATGACAAACTTTTTATTTTAGTTTTTTCTGTTCATTTGGTCATTAAGGTACACAGAATGAGTAACTTATATTTGGATGACCCAACGGATCATAAAAAACCCTGAATGATCACTAAAATACAGTTAGCCAACATGTAATTAAATACCCCTCACCGCTTCGACATGTTGCTTGGTGTTAAGCAGTCTGGGCACTAAGCTGTCGATGGTGTTCATCACTTCAGCCCAGGTTCTCACATTGGCGGGGACATTGATATTAACAGGATTCGGGTTTGGTGTACGGGTTGAAACAAAGTCGCAGCGGGGGCCCTGCCTCGGCCGCACCGCTCGATAGAGATAGTCTTGGACTGTCACATTCAGGAGTACCATTTCTATAAAAAGAAAGAAAATATCAGCAACACAACATCGGCTATCAAAGTGGTCCTTTAGGAATAACAAATATTTAATAATAATTTAGATAAATCTTATTTTTACCACAGGATTACGTTCATTGAAGCGGATCATTGTAACGTCCAGGGCTGCGTCACCAACATTCCACCCCGCGTGCCATTGTGCATGTGCATAGTCCTGTTCCCATTTAAAGTTGGCCGTATCAACGAAGGGAGCCATCAGCATGCGCCTAATCCCGGGGATGTTTTGTGGGTTTTTGCCATTCTTTGGTTTATAATTGGCTTGGAAAACGAGTAGCTGTGAAGAGGATATATAGATAAGTTAGATGCCCAAGGCAGAGAAGGCCTCGATTTAACAAAAGAGCACAAAGACAGACACAAATAGGCTAGTCAATCTAAGTTAAAAAAAAAGGGCTATAGTCGGGGAGCCACAGGCCCCCCAAAAAAGAATAGGGTTTTAGCTGTGACGTCATGACAAACTTTTTATTTTAGTTTTTTCTGTTCATTTGGTCATTAAGGTACACAGAATGAGTAACTTATATTTGGATGACCCAACGGATCATAAAAAACCCTGAATGATCACTAAAATACAGTTAGCCAACATGTAATTAAATACCTCTCACCGCTTCGACATGTTGCTTGGTGTTAAGCAGTCTGGGCACTAAGCTGTCGATGGTGTTCATCACTTCAGCCCAGGTTCTCACATTGGCGGGGACGTTGATATTAACAGGATTCGGGTTTGGTGTACGGGTTGAAACAAAGTCGCAGCGGGGGCCCTGCCTCGGCCGCACCGCTCGATAGAGATAGTCTTGGACTGTCACATTCAGGAGTACCATTTCTATAAAAAGAAAGAAAATATCAGCAACACAACATCGGCTATCAAAGTGGTCCTTTAGGAATAACAAATATTTAATAATAATAATTTAGATAAATCTTATTTTTACCACAGGATTACGTTCATTGAAGCGGATCATTGTGACGTCCAGGGCTGCGTCACCAACATTCCACCACGCGTGCCATTGTGCTATCTATGTCTCCACCTCCAAATAACAAATATTTAATAATAATAATTTAGATAAATCTTATTTTTACCACAGGATTACGTTCATTGAAGCGGATCATTGTGACGTCCAGGGCTGCGTCACCAACATTCCACCCCGCGTGCCATTGTGCATAGTCCTGTTCCCATTTAAAGTTGGCCGTATCAACGAAGGGAGCCATCAGCATGCGCCTAATCCCGGGGATGTTTTGTGGGTTTTTGCCATTCTTTGGTTTATAATTGGCTTGGAAAACGAGTAGCTGTGAAGAGGATATATAGATAAGTTAGATGCCCAAGGCAGAGAAGGCCTCGATTTAACAAAAGAGCACAAAGACAGACACAAATAGGCTAGTCAATCTAAGTTAAAAAAAGGGCTATAGTCGGGGAGCCACAGGCCCCCAAAAAAAGAATAGGGTTTTAGCTGTGACGTCATGACAAACTTTTTATTTTAGTTTTTTCTGTTCATTTGGTCATTAAGGTACACAGAATGAGTAACTTATATTTGGATGACCCAACGGATCATAAAAAACCCTGAATGATCACTAAAATACAGTTAGCCAACATGTAATTAAATACCCCTCACCGCTTCGACATGTTGCTTGGTGTTAAGCAGTCTGGGCACTAAGCTGTCGATGGTGTTCATCACTTCAGCCCAGGTTCTCACATTGGCGGGGACATTGATATTAACACATATGGTGCCAACCCCGAGTTTCCCGAGTTTGTTTTCAAATAGACCGCTGTGCCAACCCCGAGTTTCCCGAGTTTGGCCTTAATTACTTAATTAGGTTAATTACACTCTCACCCATCTTGTGACAAAGTTTGTTGCTTCTGTGATAAAAAATAAGTCAGAAATCACATATTCAACAAGTAATGTGACCAAAAACAAAGACAAATGCTTCCCATGAACCGCAATATTGCTAAACCATGGCTCAAATGGCTCAAATATGAAATTCATAATAACTCGCTATGACGAAATGCTTTTCAGTGCGTCCAGGCCATAGAGTATATATAAAAGGTCCAGGCTAGTCAATTTCACCTTTATTACACACGATGGCGCCATTGTCAGATTAGTGTACCCCCTGCTGAAGTGAAACCAATGGACTGAAGCAAGCCAGCCAGGGTGTGTGTTTGTGACACACTATCTACTTGTGTTGTGATCATCACCCACCAACAACTCTAGTCTGCCTGCCTATCGTTACATTATTCTGCAGCTTCATCATCACATCAAACAAACGAGTGGGTCGCTGTAATTTCTACTTCACCATCAAAGATGGCGACGCTGCGCTACAACAGCAGCGGGACTATCCATTTTACTCATCATCATCATGATCACCGTTTGAGCGCTGCTCAATCAACTCCAACGGTGCAGACTGCTCCAAACGGCAAACGGTGATAGTTCGCTGGGTAAGTGGCTCAAACGTGCTGGCTGCGGTGCCGCCGCCGCGTCGCCGGGCCGGTTCTCCCCGTCTCCGATCAACTCCAAACGGGCAGTCTTCTCCAAGCGGCGTCGCGGTGCCGGGCCGGTTCGGTTCTCTAGACGCCGATCAACTCCAAGCGGGCAGGCTCTTCCAAACGGTGACGCGGAGCCGGGCCGGTTCGGTTCCAAACGCCGTGATACGGCTCCTTCGCGGGTCGCCGTCAAGTCGTCCTGGTCAACGTACCACGATGTCCCGATCACGCACCGTGATGTCCCGGTCCTCACGCTGCTTAGCCGTCGGCCGGACCGATTGTCCGCACGCCGTGATGTCCTGGTTCCTCCTGGTCCACTCCAAACGATTGTGGTTCATCATCACCTCAGTAACCTTACCTCAGTAACTAAAAACCTGCCCACGCTAGCCGGAACAGCGGCCCGTCGGGATAGTGAGCGGACCCCCACAAGAATTAGTCGGTCGCGGTGACAAACAACATATTCTTCATCATCATCATCATCACAACACACTCTAGTCTATCACGGGCTGCTGTGAATGTCCTGTTAGTGGGTCACTGTGACAAAAAAACGTGTTCTATTTCATTACAACAATGTCACCTCCTTCAAAGACGGTGGCGCTAACAACAGCAGCTGGTCGCGGTGGTGCGCGGAACCAGTCGCTAACGCGAGTCCATTCAGCTCTCAGAAGTCGCAGTCTAAAACAGCCGATCTACAAGCACACAACGCCAGCCGATCTACAAGCACACAACGCCTCGCATGGGGAGGCGTTGTGTAGTCCCCTGACTGACTCGGTGAAGAGTGGAAACCACAGCGAGATCGAAGGCACACATCCCATTCCCAGAGACCCAGACCACAACTTTCCAGTGAGTTTGTATTTTATATATATATAGCCTATATAATCGTCAGATGAATCAATTTATTTTTTATAATCTAAATCGCTCTGGGTAGGATAAATGTGTCTGCTAAAACTTTTAGGCTAAAGGTGTAAATTGATTTGTGTTTTTTTTCCTCCCATCTGGGAGGGGGAGAGAGAGAGAGGGCTGGAGGGATAGATAAATGTGTTTTGTGTGTGTGTGTGTGTGTGTGTGTGTGTGTGTGTGTGTGTGTGTGTGTGTGTGTGTGTGTGTGTGTGTGTGTGTGTGTGTGTGTGTGTGTGTGTGTGTGTGTGTGTGTGTGTGTGAGAGAAAGAAAGAAAGGGAGGGAGGATAAAGCTCCATTGAATTGACTGTGTGATTGATTGTGTGAGAGAGAGGGTTAGAGAGGTGTGTGTGTGTGTGTGTGTGTGTGTGTGTGTGTGTGTGTGTGTGTGTGTGTGTGTGTGTGTGTGTGTGTGTGTGTGTGTGTGTGTGTGTGTGTGTGTGTGTGTGTGTGTGTGTGTGTGTGTGTGTGTGTGTGTGTGTGTGAGAGAATGTATTGTGTGTGAGAGAAAGAGGAAGGAGGAAGAGAGAGAGAGAAAAAGTATTTATTGTTGTGTGTGTGTGTGAGAGAGAGAGGGAGGGAGGGGAGAGAGAAATAGTGTGTGTGTGTGTGTGCGTGCGTGCGTGCGTGTGTGTGAGACACATTGTATTGTATTGTAAATGGATTTTATTTTTCTATATTTATAGGTAGTGGTTCGTGCAGAGGAGCCTGCTGACTTCCCTTTGGAGAACTGAAAACTTTCCTTGGCCTGCCTGCTGTTTCTGACCGGCCTCATCTCAACTCACACGTGCACGCACGCAGCCTCTGAACTGTGAACATGCACATGCACACGCACACGAGCATGCATGCAGACTCTGAACTGTGAACGTGCACACGTACAGGCGCACGCATGCACGCGCGCAGACACAATGTGAGAAACAATGTGAACAAGCCAGAGAAACACTGAACTAGCAAGAATACACTTGATTGAAAACGGTAAAGAAACAAAATAAAAAACACTTATTTGTCTTATTCTTTTGTATTTCTTTGAAGGAAAAATACTGTAAATACAATATTGAAGTCATTGAAATCAAAGCTAAAAAGATCAAGTGAGTTTTCAGCCTGATACAGTATCATTCACTAAAAGCTGTTTTTCTCAAAACAAGGTCTAAAAAGGGGTCATTTTTGGCCGTTTTTTTTTTTTTGTCTGGCCTATAAATACAGAAGCGAACATCGTAGAAACATGGTTCTTGGACCGGGTGAAACTAGAGAATCTCCTCTTTCATTCGATGTGTTGTGTGATTTTGTCACGATAAAACTGAATGCGGAGGCTGTCTTCGAAGTTGGTCAAAAACATGGCAAGAGCACAGTACAGACAGAAATAAGCCATGGCAACAGATGTGTTAACAGGATTCGGGTTTGGTGTACGGGTTGAAACAAAGTCGCAGCGGGGGCCCTGCCTCGGCCGCACCGCTCGATAGAGATAGTCTTGGACTGTCACATTCAGGAGTACCATTTCTATAAAAAGAAAGAAAATATCAGCAACACAACATCGGCTATCAAAGTGGTCCTTTAGGAATAACAAATATTTAATAATAATTTAGATAAATCTTATTTTTACCACAGGATTACGTTCATTGAAGCGGATCATTGTAACGTCCAGGGCTGCGTCACCAACATTCCACCCCGCGTGCCATTGTGCATGTGCATAGTCCTGTTCCCAATTAAAGTTGGCCGTATCAACGAAGGGAGCCATCAGCATGCGCCTAATCGCGGGGATGTTTTGTGGGTTTTTGCCATTCTTTGGTTTATAATTGGCTTGGAAAACGAGTAGCTGTGAAGAGGATATATAGATAAGTTAGATGCCCAAGGCAGAGAAGGCCTCGATTTAACAAAAGAGCACAAAGACAGACACAAATAGGCTAGTCAATCTAAGTTAAAAAAAAAGGGCTATAGTCGGGGAGCCACAGGCCCCCCAAAAAAGAATAGGGTTTTAGCTGTGACGTCATGACAAACTTTTTATTTTAGTTTTTTCTGTTCATTTGGTCATTAAGGTACACAGAATGAGTAACTTATATTTGGATGACCCAACGGATCATAAAAAACCCTGAATGATCACTAAAATACAGTTAGCCAACATGTAATTAAATACCTCTCACCGCTTCGACATGTTGCTTGGTGTTAAGCAGTCTGGGCACTAAGCTGTCGATGGTGTTCATCACTTCAGCCCAGGTTCTCACATTGGCGGGGACGTTGATATTAACAGGATTCGGGTTTGGTGTACGGGTTGAAACAAAGTCGCAGCGGGGGCCCTGCCTCGGCCGCACCGCTCGATAGAGATAGTCTTGGACTGTCACATTCAGGAGTACCATTTCTATAAAAAGAAAGAAAATATCAGCAACACAACATCGGCTATCAAAGTGGTCCTTTAGGAATAACAAATATTTAATAATAATTTAGATAAATCTTATTTTTACCACAGGATTACGTTCATTGAAGCGGATCATTGTGACGTCCAGGGCTGCGTCACCAACATTCCACCACGCGTGCCATTGTGCTATCTATGTCTCCACCTCCAAATAACAAATATTTAATAATAATAATTTAGATAAATCTTATTTTTACCACAGGATTACGTTCATTGAAGCGGATCATTGTGACGTCCAGGGCTGCGTCACCAACATTCCACCCCGCGTGCCATTGTGCATAGTCCTGTTCCCATTTAAAGTTGGCCGTATCAACGAAGGGAGCCATCAGCATGCGCCTAATCCCGGGGATGTTTTGTGGGTTTTTGCCATTCTTTGGTTTATAATTGGCTTGGAAAACGAGTAGCTGTGAAGAGGATATATAGATAAGTTAGATGCCCAAGGCAGAGAAGGCCTCGATTTAACAAAAGAGCACAAAGACAGACACAAATAGGCTAGTCAATCTAAGTTAAAAAAAAGGGCTATAGTCGGGGAGCCACAGGCCCCAAAAAAAGAATAGGGTTTTAGCTGTGACGTCATGACAAACTTTTTATTTTAGTTTTTTCTGTTCATTTGGTCATTAAGGTACACAGAATGAGTAACTTATATTTGGATGACCCAACGGATCATAAAAAACCCTGAATGATCACTAAAATACAGTTAGCCAACATGTAATTAAATACCCCTCACCGCTTCGACATGTTGCTTGGTGTTAAGCAGTCTGGGCACTAAGCTGTCGATGGTGTTCATCACTTCAGCCCAGGTTCTCACATTGGCGGGGACATTGATATTAACAGGATTCGGGTTTGGTGTACGGGTTGAAACAAAGTCGCAGCGGGGGCCCTGCCTCGGCCGCACCGCTCGATAGAGATAGTCTTGGACTGTCACATTCAGGAGTACCATTTCTATAAAAAGAAAGAAAATATCAGCAACACAACATCGGCTATCAAAGTGGTCCTTTAGGAATAACAAATATTTAATAATAATAATTTAGATAAATCTTATTTTTACCACAGGATTACGTTCATTGAAGCGGATCATTGTGACGTCCAGGGCTGCGTCACCAACATTCCACCACGCGTGCCATTGTGCTATCTATGTCTCCACCTCCAAATAACAAATATTTAATAATAATAATTTAGATAAATCTTATTTTTACCACAGGATTACGTTCATTGAAGCGGATCATTGTGACGTCCAGGGCTGCGTCACCAACATTCCACCCCGCGTGCCATTGTGCATAGTCCTGTTCCCATTTAAAGTTGGCCGTATCAACGAAGGGAGCCATCAGCATGCGCCTAATCCCGGGGATGTTTTGTGGGTTTTTGCCATTCTTTGGTTCATAATTGGCTTGGAAAACGAGTAGCTGTGAAGAGGATATATAGATAAGTTAGATGCCCAAGGCAGAGAAGGCCTCGATTTAACAAAAGAGCACAAAGACAGACACAAATAGGCTAGTCAATCTAAGTTAAAAAAAGGGCTATAGTCGGGGAGCCACAGGCCCCCAAAAAAAGAATAGGGTTTTAGCTGTGACGTCATGACAAACTTTTTATTTTAGTTTTTTCTGTTCATTTGGTCATTAAGGTACACAGAATGAGTAACTTATATTTGGATGACCCAACGGATCATAAAAAACCCTGAATGATCACTAAAATACAGTTAGCCAACATGTAATTAAATACCCCTCACCGCTTCGACATGTTGCTTGGTGTTAAGCAGTCTGGGCACTAAGCTGTCGATGGTGTTCATCACTTCAGCCCAGGTTCTCACATTGGCGGGGACATTGATATTAACAGGATTCGGGTTTGGTGTACGGGTTGAAACAAAGTCGCAGCGGGGGCCCTGCCTCGGCCGCACCGCTCGATAGAGATAGTCTTGGACTGTCACATTCAGGAGTACCATTTCTATAAAAAGAAAGAAAATATCAGCAACACAACATCGGCTATCAAAGTGGTCCTTTAGGAATAACAAATATTTAATAATAATTTAGATAAATCTTATTTTTACCACAGGATTACGTTCATTGAAGCGGATCATTGTAACGTCCAGGGCTGCGTCACCAACATTCCACCCCGCGTGCCATTGTGCATGTGCATAGTCCTGTTCCCATTTAAAGTTGGCCGTATCAACGAAGGGAGCCATCAGCATGCGCCTAATCCCGGGGATGTTTTGTGGGTTTTTGCCATTCTTTGGTTTATAATTGGCTTGGAAAACAAGTAGCTGTGAAGAGGATATATAGATAAGTTAGATGCCCAAGGCAGAGAAGGCCTCGATTTAACAAAAGAGCACAAAGACAGACACAAATAGGCTAGTCAATCTAAGTTAAAAAAAAGGGCTATAGTCGGGGAGCCACAGGCCCCCAAAAAAAGAATAGGGTTTTAGCTGTGACGTCATGACAAACTTTTTATTTTAGTTTTTTCTGTTCATTTGGTCATTAAGGTACACAGAATGAGTAACTTATATTTGGATGACCCAACGGATCATAAAAAACCCTGAATGATCACTAAAATACAGTTGGCCAACATGTAATTAAATACCCCTCACCGCTTCGACATGTTGCTTGGTGTTAAGCAGTCTGGGCACTAAGCTGTCGATGGTGTTCATCACTTCAGCCCAGGTTCTCACATTGGCGGGGACGTTGATATTAACAGGATTCGGGTTTGGTGTACGGGTTGAAACAAAGTCGCAGCGGGGGCCCTGCCTCGGCCGCACCGCTCGATAGAGATAGTCTTGGACTGTCACATTCAGGAGTACCATTTCTATAAAAAGAAAGAAAATATCAGCAACACAACATCGGCTATCAAAGTGGTCCTTTAGGAACTAGGGGTGTAACTATATATTCTAACAACGACACGATACACGGTCGATATTAAGTTAATGATTACTAAAATACTTTTAGCTAAAATGTAATTAAATACCCCTCAACGCGTAGAGCTGCTATCGCTGGCTGTCAAGCCAATTCATTAGTTCAGACCAGGTGTCGCCGGCCCCGGGGCACCCGCCAGCCCCGGGGCACCCGCCAGCCCCGGCAACATAGTTGTTTGGCCCTTGGAGGGTATGAAAACCGACAAGTTGACGATCATTCTCCTCATCCATATGTTCATAATTATGAACCTCGACCCTTATGGCTGTCATTTCTAAAACCTAAAAACAGAAACACAACATTGGTTATCAAAGTGGTCCTTCAGGGAGTTCCAGGGGGGTCCCCAGCTAAATGATAGTTAGGAACTAGGGGTGTAACAATATATTTGAACAACGATACATGGACGATATTGGTTCATTTATGGCAATAGGATTCGATTCAATGATTTGAAATCGATATAGTGACTATAGGCTAAAATTGTGACTTAAAAGAAGTACAACTTTGGTAAGCTGGTCGGTTTGGTACACTAATAGAAAGGATGCCGGTCAGAAATCATGTTCCAGAGGCTTTAATTAGAAAGTGGAATATACAGCCGTGTTATGTTTGTTGTCTGAAATAATAATAGAGAAAATAAACAACAATATCAAACATAATGCCCCTTACAGACATACAAATGAAAATAGCCGATCTACATGCTCACAAACGAAGGTTCACTTGACATTATGTGCAGGCATAGATAACAAAACTGTATGCAACAATCACAATAACTGTAACTTACATTGCGTCATTCACACACAAACAATCAGAAAGGGACATGCTGTATTCCGAGTTGTGTGCTCACAGTTTTGGAGGAAAAGAAAGTAATACTACAGCCAGTGGCTTATATAGCCTCCCACCTCATCTGGCCAAGATTGGTAAAACCTGGCAGTGACCTCATCAGGCTGGATCTAGAACATTTTTGGACACTGCTCCTACATATTTTGCCCTAAAATCACGCTGCGACCTGATGGTCGCTTATCGTCCGATTAGGGAGTCTTACTGGTGATACTTACTGCAAACATGCGTCATTGAAATTAGCAGCCGTTGAAATCATCGAATACATCTTCTTGTACTTGTTTTTGTTAGGAGTGTCAACGTATTGCAAGTAGTGCCAGAGATGTGGCATGATCTTCCGCTACCAGGATGGAGTGACGGATTACACTACTTCGATGACCACAGAGTTTTATCATTGCATCTTTGTGTTTTCCTGAGAAACATCATCCAGGTATGAAGAACTGTAATTGTTTGCAATAAACTGAACAAACTAGCAAAAAGACAAGCCATCGGACAGAGGTGATGGAATAGTCATGTACCAAAAGATTCCCATCGAAACACATTTTGAAAGGATACCTCCAGTTTGAAGCCTTGACAGAGCACTCACACACATTTTCGTGCATGACGTGTTTACCATGATCACAGAAACATATCACTGTTAGTAATTTCATTTGGTATCACATTTTTGATTGTAGCCAGATTTGACACGATCTACAGTATATTGGCACTGCCTGCCTTTTTAAATAAGTCATTACAACAGTGGAGTAACCTCTGCGGATTGTAGTTCTACCAGAATTGTGAAAAGTGAATGTATCTGATGAGCCCACTGAGCTAGCATCATTCATAATAGTGCAACATTGCATATGTTGTTCTGTTTATGTTTATTTTCTAGTGGGTGACATTGAGCAACCGCCCAAGGATTACGAGGGGAATGTTAATGCTGAAGACTTCTGGGAGTCTGTGACATTGGAAATGGTCAGTCGTGGGTTGGTCCCAAGTACCGACCGGTAAGTATGGTCTACACCAGATTTTATTTCTAATGGTATTCATGCATGCGCTGCAATGGGATTAGCATATTATGAACTATTATTATTGAAATGTTCCTACAGGTGATACTGTTGGTAATCTACTGCAACAGATCGAGGGGGAGGGGGAATAGAGTCGTGGTTAGTGACTCAGTGTCACAATTTTACAAGTGTTGATTGCGGATACACACCAGTGTCTTCTTGTTTGGTCTGTTTTCTTATGTTTTCTTATGTATGTTTGATTTTTCTTCATAACTGTATTGTAATTTTGTGGGAGAGGGTGGATGGAGGGGGAGGTATGTTGGGGTGTAAATGTGTGTGTGTGTGTTGTCTATATAACAAAAGATGTACCAATTAAGATATTGTTTAAAAAAGAAAAGAAATGTTCCTGCAGGTGACAGACTCAATCCATTTTATGGTAAGGCCGAGCTACCATAAATGGGCACTGTGGATTGGCCACCACAGATGAAATTCCAATGTGTTCATCAACACAGAATATTCCAAGGTCCATGCATGTACCAAGTAACCCTAACGAAGCTTCAGAATTCTGTTTAACAGAGGACCAACTGACAGATGAAACTCTGAAACTTAAGGTATTTGCACTCTGCCATGTCATTCATTATGTTTTGGGGTTTTCTCATTCTTGAATCCATCAGAGCTGTAATATTTGCTATTTAACATCATAGATGGAAGCTGTCCGTCGTCTCTGCAGTGAGTGTGGCATAGCACCGAAGGTTTCCAGGATGGACCTAGTTGGGAGGCTCCATCTGGAAATGCAGAACTGGTCAGCATATGATAACATGTTTTCCAAAGTCGGCGGGGCTTCTGGTGAATTTATTCATATTTGTTTGTGTCAGTAAAACTTTTGTGAATTTTATACTTGGGCCTAAATATGTTTGGAACCATTCAAATGTTTCTAGTGGAGTAAAATATGTTAGGAACTGTTCAATGTTGCTTCTGCTGTGTTCTAAAGAAGCCCCCCGGTGACTGTTTTGTACATGTATTATCTTTCTGGTGATGTGTTCATTACATTAGTGGAGTTATACCATGAACACAAAACCAAATATAATCATATTGGTTGATATTATATTGGTTGATATTGGTTGCTGATGAGTTAATTTAAACGTAAATTTTGCTATTCTATTCACGTTCATGTGAGGTCTTTAATGGTCTAATTCAGCATGCTATATCTTTTTGTCTTTTTAGGCACAATTGCATACCAGCTGATTCCTGAGAACTGGGAAGCTGTTTGCTAGCCTTGCAACAGCCAGACCCTCCCGAGGGGAGAAGCACATTGGTGATGACGTAGAACCTCTGGGAACTCAGATTAGTGATGACGTAGCTCAGGATGGCCGTGCCAGGCTAGCTGTTAGCAACAAGGTGAAGGAAATGTTAGCTTTTATGCCTTGTAAAATGTGCTAATTATCTTTTTGAATATTAGACATTAAATATAAATTCATTCAATATATATATTTACATATAATTAACTTTAATAACTTCTGGTATTTTCATCAGAATGTTACAGCACAAGCAACAGGCAGCGTTGACTGTGGTGTGTTCATGTTGGTGGTAAGTTATAAATGAACAAGTGATGGGAACGTGCACCTCGCCATCAACGCTTGTGTATAACTTAAGCAGGATCATTGTCTTGCTCCCTATGTAAATCAACTCTACTACGTTCTCTAACATGAATAGGATGTAATCAGTTGTTTATAATGTGTTACAGTACACACTGTACATGGCAATGGATTGGTCCGACTCCTTTGACTTCACTCAGGTGAGTGCTTCAAGTCTGAATTTGTTAATGTGCATATTTCAGGATATAAATTGCAGTGACATACATATCTGTCACACCAAAGGTATGAACAAGATTACGTGGTAACTATGATTGTTTTTGTTCAGTTTTCTGACATCTATGAATGTTTGTTTTTAGATCAAGGAAGAGGAAATGTGATGATGTGGCAATGGACAAACTACAATGGTTAGTGTATTCCCACAGACACATCATTTAGAACCAAAACAGGGTTTCAGTTGTATTGAGTATTGCCTTTACAGATAGTGTTTGTTCAGTGTTCATACCAGTAATAGAGAAATGTTGTATGTAATGTAGATTTCTCAACACTGGGTATGACCAGTTGTTGCATGCTGAACTACTAAAATATCTAAAAACACAGATTGAACACAAACAATAACTCAGGATTGTGTTGATCGTGTCCCAAACAACAATAAAATAAGATCTGGTTGTCCCAGAGGTGAAGTGGTCCTTTAAGGGTTATCACAGGGTCACAGGTGCAGTAATCAGCAGACAGAAACAGAAAAACAGGAAAGAATCACTTCATGACCCAGACAGCAATATTCAGTGGTATGTTTCATTTCAATAAATACACCTCAAAACTGGAAACACAACTGGACATCCATATGTTCATTTTCATACAACCTGTGAAGTAATGTGCCAGGACATTGGTGACATTGCCATTACAATTACTGTAATAATATATACATTTTGATAATAAATGTCAAACAATTTATCCATGTGTTTTCCCCTTTACCAAACTGTCGCCAGACACTGACTGCTAAACCGGGGTATGAACCGAACTGTGACTTCTGTGTGCCGTTGACACCCCTAGTTTATATACTGAACGTTTGTGATTTTCACATAAGTCACATGGAGGGATCTTGTACTAATGTGACCCATATGACCCTTTCTATGCAGGAAGAGAAGAGGGTGCAAGAATGTGTGCAGCACATGGCCAATATGCCACAGTCTATTGCTGGTGTTGAAGAGGTATCTAATTTATCTTTCAATTAATTTAGTTGTGTGTGATTCTATTTAGGAGAATATGATATTTATTGGAAACATTCAGGTCTCATGCTTTCAGTATTGCTATTAATGCCATTTGGCTTTATATTTACAAAGCTGTTGATGTCTTACAATATTATTTTGTTTCAGTTGCCGCATGCGATCCTGGAGATCATACTGGCTGAGGTGGTCCTTGAGGAGGGAGACGCAGCCTTTTTGAAGTTGACCCTGGTGTGCTCCACCTTCCGAGCAGTTGTGGGAACAAATCATTTCTGCAAAAAAGCACAGTTGATGTGGCTTGACCGTAAGATTTTTTTTTTAAGTAGTAGATGTGTATGGAGAAATGGATATAACATAGTTATGAATGTCATGGTTCTATATACTGCATGTTTCCATGTAAAGAGAAATCAACTTATTCTCAAACTGTTCTTCTACAGGTGTGACAAATTGGAGTAGATTCTCTGCAGCCTACTGAGAGGATTTTTATCGAATGTATACACTGGATGTGTGCATGCAATGCAGGAACGCATTCACGAAAACTGCATGCCAGGTATGCAAATTGCTCTTGGAAATGTGATGACTATTCTTTCAGTTATTGCCACCCAGAGATGGCAGTGAAAGCAGTTGGCTCTAAAAGATATCCATAGACATGGCAAAGACTGTGTGTGTGTGTGTGTGTGTGTGCGTGTGCGTGCGTGCGTGTGTGTGTGTGTGTGTGTGTTTTACTGGGAGTGTATTTTTATTTGTATATGTATGTATATATATATATCGTCACTGTCGGGCAGAAACCTCGTGTCTCAAAGTCTCAAATTTGTACGTTTTTTCGCAAAGTAAAGCCCTGCTTCATCATACAAGGCCGTTGCACAAAGGTAGTGAAAACAGCCGATCTACAAGCACATAACGCCTCCCGGAGCGAGGCGTTGTGTGCTTGTAGATCGGCAGTTTTCACTAGTTTAAATCATTTTTAAAACAATGAATGCAAAACGAACGGTTTTGGACATACAGGGCTTTCACCCGTCAACGACGAGATATATATATATATATATATATATATATATATATATATATATATATATATATATTTTTTTTTTATCCCTTTAAAACTGACACAAGTAAACATTACAACTGTGAGTAATGAAATGCAAGAGACATACAGTACACAAATAGAAGTGTCTGGACAGAACACTGACCAGTGTCTGGGTTTCTATACATCAATGCTTTCTTCAAAGTGGTAATCAATAGAAAATGAAGAGGAATCCTCTAACAAGGCCTATGTTTGTTTTTTACCCACAGGATATGCAGGAAGAGGAAAACGAGGGCAGCTACTACTCCGAAAACTCCCATGCTGTTTTTTGCACGCACTTCTGCCAGCTTGTTGCAGGGTTTTCAGAGTGACCTTGTGGGCTCATACCTGGTCTACCTGTTGTTAATATGATTATAACATATTTTGGGACTGATAAATAAATTCTGTAAATAACATGTTTCTTATTCCCATATATATGAGACCAAAAGACTCATATACGACACCAGAGTGTAAATGGAGTTTACTTTGAGAGGCTCAGACAAGTAACAGTACTATTAATTACTGCAGGTGGGTCAGTCATCGAAGGCAGTGTTTTTCAAATGGGGGTACGTGTACCCCTAGGGGTACGCAGAGGTACTACAGGGGGTACTTGAGAGAAAATGGAAATGATTTATTTTACCGTTATGTTTAATGATGAAACATTGATAAATGTATGTAAACGTGCTGCTCCGTAAAGCTTTAAACCAAATTAAGTTAGAATTGTACTGTTACTGAATAGAAAACAGGCTACTTTTATTTTCAACACATTGACATATAGACTTTTGATTTCAGTATTTTCTATTCAAAATGTTGTCGATTAAAGGGGTACTTGGAATCAGCAATCAGGAAAAGAGGGTACTGAAGCCCAAAAAGTTTGAGAACCATTGCTCTAAGGTTCCTCTAACAAGATAGAGGTTTAACGACGGTATAAATTCATACATTAGGGTCGTGGGGACATTTCATTGGTTCCCAAGAATGTGACAGAAACATATAGGGTCGGCTCTTGGTATATTTACACTAGCGCAGACCAGAGGTTGTTGTGTCCAGACAGTGCAGTGGTATACAGTAAGCATGGAAACAGTGTCGCACAGTCCATATTGGCATAGTAATATATTTATCAATAAAAAATTACGTATCAACTACAAACAAATCAAATGTCCCTACTGGGACCTTCATAGATTTACCTGGAATTCCTCTCTTGCTTTTGTTAGACACCCACAGCTCATATTAGAACTTTAACATTGTGGGGAAATGTGACTGGAATTGTTCTGATCATCTGTTGGGACATTATAATAAACTTGCATAAAATGGCTTCCATCGAGAACAAAGAGTTGTGTTGATTGATTGATGTCTTCAATGTCTAATGATGTCTGACAAGCCAATTGGAAGTCATGGTGGTTATTTGTATGTATGGAATCCTCAGGTCCCAAATGAGCCTTAATCCTTTTATTTTTGCATATTTTAATTTAATTTCCTTTTTTCTTTGACTGTGTTAAATATGGATCATTCTATAATTTAAGAATATATGGCAATGTGTTTGGTTTAGGGTTGGAGTTATTCATATTGGGCCTTTTGGGGTCAGCAATGCCTTTTTTCCGGTACAGATGTTTGATAGATGTTTGAGGTGGTGTTTTACTACAAGCTCATCCTTGTTACTCCACTGAGCACTAATGATACTGACTGTTCTCTTTGGGGCCTTTTCCACCGGCAAAGAAACGGTTCCAGAACCAGTGCCGGTTCAACTTTCTTGGAACCTTGGTTCGTTCTTGCGAACCGGCTTGCGTTTCCACCAGATTGAACCATGATTGAACCAGAGGAGCCAAGGATTATAGGGGCCTTTTCCACCGGCAAGTTCTTTCTCCCGCCTATGGGATGAACCAGAGATGTGCTTTTCCACCGAGAACCGGAGTTGGTTCTGAACCATAAAAGTTGGTTCCGAACGGGAACCACAAAATCCTTGGTTCCTCTGGTTCAATCATGGTTCAATCTGGTGGAAACACAAGCAGGTTCTCAAGAACGAACCAAGGTTCCAAGAAAGTTGAACCGGCACTGGTTCTGGAACCAAGGTTCTTTTGGTGGAAAAGGCCCCTTAGATTCCCGTTCGGAACCAACTTTTACGGTTCAGAACCAACTCCGGTTCTCGGTGGAAAAGCTCACCTCTGGTTCATCCCATAGGTGGGAGAAAGAACCAGAACCGGTTCTTTGTCAGTGGAAAAGGCCCCCTAGTGTTGCATCTATATATTATCATTTCATTTCTGTTTTATTCTTTTCTCATTTGATAATACTAGAACAGATGTACTGTTTTGCACAAAAAGGTTTTACTATCATTCTTTTTTCTGTTTATCTATCGATCGATCGAGTTGAATGTCTAATGTCTAGAAATATTTGCCTCTACCTCATTTTAAAATAAACCAAAAGTCAAACTCTGTCTCTGATTTGATATCTGTTAGGCAACTGCATTGCATTACATTTCATGTACCTTTCATGTTTTTCATTGCCCCCTCGGCCCTATAACCTCTCAACCCCATACATGGCCAGACCTTATTGTCAGGCACTTTTCTCCTCATTGCTGGAGTGTTTGCTCTCTCCATGTTGGCATGGAAACCAGTCTGTTTAAAGGAGAAGGGAAGGTAGCAGTGTTTAGTTGGTAGAGGGGAAGCTCTAATGCACTGGTTCTCAAACCTTTTAATTCCAAGGACGTCCAGTTTGGTATATATGCCATTAGGTCCATCACCACGGACCACTCTCGGAAAGTATTGTACCCTCTCCAAGTTACAAGGTTCAAGGTTGTGCTTTATTGTTACATCTTATGTAACCTTGTACAAAAAGAGTAAAACCTATTTTTGTGCAGCTTTCTTCAGACAATGGTGCAGCATATTATTATTTATATTAACAGTAAAATAAGATTTAAAAAGGAAATAACAGACCTGTAAGTAGGCTATCCATTTGGTTCCTAAATTTTGATATTTTAAATGGGGTCCCCTGGAACCCACTCAATGACCCCTGGGGTCAACATGGATCTGAAATGGTTGTTTGGAAATTAAATTCCTATCCTCGCAGTAGTCTATCACTGTTGTGACTCATTGACTTGACATTTTGCATAATCTTTCAGAGTTCCTAATAGCTTGTCAAGTTTAGCCTTTTGTAAATGAGTCTTTTTATATTGTTCAATTATATTCACAATCCCTTCAAAGAAATGACAGCTGGATTAAAAATGTATGACTTGTGCATTATGTTGTTATTTAAGTAGTAGGCCTATAAAATGTAATGTAAAGGTACAGTAGGTTCCCAAATTATAGTCTGATATCTTTAATAGTTTGGGGACCTCTAGTGGCTTTAGATGGGTAATAACTCCTAAGGTAACTCCATCTTTCTCTCCATTAGTTCTATATTGCTAAAGAAATATGTTATTAATTCAACTTTTCAGTTTTTATCTTTTCAATTCCAATATCCTAATTCAAATTTCTCACTGAATATGTGAAAACTAATTATATTATTGACATTGTCAGGGGGGGGGGGGGGGGGAGAAAGGAAAGAAAATATTCTCTTTTTTGCCAGTAGGGGTTAGTCTTACTACACCAACCAGATAATATTACAATAGCGTTTGTGATACATTTTCAGGTACAGGGAAAAAAAAAAAAAAAAAAATCTAAATAAGGGGAACATGTGGTGCTCGTGAAGGTCATTTAGACTGAAACTAGTTGTTTACAGTACATGGTGGTGGTGAATGCGGGGGTCTTTCTGCTTCAAGCTGCAGTCCTGCACCGGCCCCACTGTGATTTGGCCCCTGCTTCCCCTGGCTACATGAGTCACAGTGTGTTTCCAAATGTCACAGCATAGTAGGATTAAATTGTGCAACTGCTGGAGGCAGGACAGCAACACAGACACAGCCATTCACCGCTCCAAACAACAAACACTGACTCCGGGAGCACAGCTTTCGCCTTTCTGTTCATACTTGATAATAATGTTTAGTTTATTGCCCCCGGGTCAAATACACACACGCATGCCTATTTTACCCCTGAAATTATATGTATATATATATATATTGTTTCCTCTATTAAGCGTCTACAGTAGTGACTATACTGTAGCAGCATTACATAATGGGGCTTTAGATGAATTGGAGAACAGATACTGTATAATGGATAAGAGCAGGGACGTGCAGTGAATCTTAGGCAGGGGTTGAAATTTCTAAAAGGGCCTTTTGGTGAAAACATCGAAAATAGCAGACCTCCAAGCTCACAACCCAAAAGAGCGAACTTAGAGGTCGGCTATTTTCGATGCTTGATTTCTACACGTTTCTTGTTTTCAACCTAAGATGCTGCATTCAAGTTCAGGAGAGTTTGGACAAGGCTCTCTTGAATGCTGCCCTCAGGTATGGCATGGAAAGAGGGCATTTGCATTTCTTTCACCATAGTAAAAACTGCATTCATGGCTGGAGAGGGCACTTTTTTACAGACGGATAAAGGGCAGGGGATCAAGCCCCCTTTGATATCTATGTGTGCACATGCCTGGATAAGAGTGCTACAGAGAGAGGGGGGGGGTGCAGATAGATGGAGAGAGTTGGGGGGTGCAGACGGAGAGAGAGAGAGAGAAGAGAGTTGAAGAGGAGAGAGGAAGAGGTGAGAGAGCAGCTGTGTTAACTCTTCTTGAAGAGCTCCATTTGCAGCAGAATTAATGTTCAAACAGGGCTCTCTAGCACTCAGTGAATCCATTTCCATTCCTGATGACAGGGCCCAGCCCTCCTGGAGGTAGCGGAGCATTCATTCTGGTGTCAGGATGAGGGATTATTGGTGATTTCTCTTGAAGTTATATTACAATAGTCACTTAAGATAATGCATGCCCTCTGATCCTACAATTAATTAATCTACTCTATATTTGCTAATGACAGTTCCAAGTCAAACACAAGGTTAGTGGAAGCTGAGTCAACTCTTTTGCTGCAGTAGGAGAGAAGGGTGTAATGATTTAGAGGTATCAATTTATTGGAATCATCCCTCATTACAACAGCCCCTTTTACACTAAGGCACAGCACATGCTCTCACTCAGCATATTAATAGACAGCAATTGCACACACCAATATCTGGACTTGTGTTTAATCTTGCTGAGTTTCCCACAATCATTAGAATTATTCATCTTGTAATATAGTCGATGGTGTTACAGTAATGAAATCTGATCTGCTTTCTTAAGTAAAAAGGCAATATTTAATGCACTCTCTGTATTCTTTGCACTCGTTGCCATTCCAGAACTGAATATTTTGTCTGCAGTAGTGAGAGAAGAACAGTAATTCTTTCCAGTCTCCTCATTCTCATACTCTTAGCCCCTCTACTGCTAGTGATCTGGATCTGAGGATGGTTGTTAGCTGGTCGCTCTGCAAGCTCATAACGCCTCACATTGTGAACTTGCAGATCTGCATTTTCACAATATTTATCTGTGGAACCGAGTCAAATTAATGTATGCCTCAATTCCTAAGTTCCAATTACTTCTCAGTGTGTGTGTGTGTGTGTGTGGGGGGGGGGGGGGTCCCCAGTTCAAATATGATTATTTTGGGGGGTTGCAACTGAAAAGGTTGAGAACAACTGTCCTCTAGAATGGCCCTTACGAATTGAACTTTCCAGTTGTGCACCAGATATCTCCATATAGGAATGGATGTATTGCCATGCCACATGCTGTGCATAGTGCATACACATGATCCTGAGAGCATGGCCCCTGATCTTTGTGACTCCATGGCCTTTCATCCGGTTCCACCCCTAGGTGTAAGAAGCAGCATTATTGCATTAATGAATTATTGCCTTATTGTATTTCAGTGATGCAGTCTCACTTTATTGTATTTATGTATTTTAGGCTATTTGAAAAAAAAATGTAAGGTATTTTCTGTAATTAGAATAGAACATTTTTGTATTTTCTGTTTTATTTTCTGTTTTATTATTTTATTTTTTACTGTATGTCTGTGTTTTTTGATTTTGTGTTAAGGGGACACTGTGTTCTGTGTTTTTAATCCGAAAATGTTGCGTCATGACCCAAGAAATCCAGGGAAAAATACATTTTTACGACCTACGGTTCAAGGTAAAGTGGGCCATGCCATTATTCTGTTTTAATTCTTTTTTGTAATTATTATGAACTTCTCCTCCAAGTTTTGAAACTGTAGCCCTTAAGGTTTTTGAGAGAAAGATTCTTGAATGGGAGACTTCTCGATTCCCATTCTAAGTCAATGGGGAAAATGAATTAACGAATAAATTAATATCAATTAAGCCTATTTCTTAGCACGCAAGCACACAATTCCCAGTGAAGCTGGTCAATTTGACATATGGCTTGAGTGCGTGCCACAAAAACTGTGGGAGGAGTAGCGTAGCAAAATAAAGTTAGTGTGGAGTAAAGAAATAACGTCAGACAAGCTATAGCCTATACAGTCTGGTTGACCACACTAACTATATGCAATTCTGGGAAAGGTCTAATATCAGCAAGGCTTCCATGTAGTCTCATGTGGTCTCCATTTAGGAAAAGTAAATCTTTTGCATTTTCCCATTCAAGTCAATGGAGAAAATCAATTCACTATAAGTATAAATTAAACTATATATAACGTATCTCGCAAAATGCAAGCAGACGATTCCCAATGAAGCCATCGATTTGACATATGGCCCCCAAGTTAGGGCAACCACAAATACATCTATCAAAGCACAGACTTTAGGGACTGCTAGCAGAGGACTCTTGTCTTGTTCTAATATCCGTCCAAATGCTCAGAGAAAGTAAGAGGAGGAGGTCTTGCTTCAATTCTTCTATCCATTAGTCTGTTGTGGATACTTCTCTGCAATGGCCTTATCTTTGCAGAGAAGTAACCACAGGCTGATGTAAATGAATGGACTGCAGCAGGGACGTGCTGGCCATTGGGAAAAGCGGGGCAACTCCCAACAGCCGGTTCATTCCCGGCCGGTCCAGGCCGGCCATTAGGGAAAAAAATAAAATAAAATGTCGGCCTTCGTTCCATTTTGGGGGCTGGGCGGCCAACAAAGTAAATCGTCACTGTCGGGCAGAAACCTCGTATCTCCAAGATACGAGGCAAAGCCCTGCTTCATTATACAAGACCGTCGCACAAAAGTAGTGAAAACAGCAGATCTACAAGCACACAACCGTTGTGTGCTTGTAGATCGGCTGTTTTCACTAGTTAAAATCATTTTTAAAATTATAAATACAAAACTAACGGTTTTGGACATACAAGGTTTCCACCCGACAACGACGAAATATAACTCATGTAATTGGCCCACTTGTCATGATCTGAAATGGCAAAGTAGCAGCAGCGCTATAGAAAGATCTCTCTCTATAGCGCGCAATGAGGGCCTCTCCAACTCTTTTTCCCGGGCTGAATCAGGGGCCCAGCATGTCCCTGGACTGCAGGAATCGGAAGGGGCCTGCATGCGTTCTACCCCAGCCTTGTCTTTTTGAACATGGTGACTCTAATAAAATACTGCTGACACAACAGCTCCCATGTTAAAAACTGCGGTTAAGCCATGGGCTTGTTTTTCATTTTAGAAAACCTCCAGGGGTAAAAAACCTCCAGGGGAAAGCCAACGGGTGTGTGTTAAGCTCTCCTCTTTGGATGTTATTAACTGCACAGTTGATGAGGTTCAATCAGAGCATCAACTCTAAAGTCTCTTTTATAGTTTGTCACACAACGACATCGCATGTAAGTCTGCCAATCTGCAGAAACACTTTACAGAAAAGGGAGAATAAACTCTTACAGGAAACCCATGTCTATAATTCATTAAACATACAGATATACATTATAATCTGCTTAGAACGCAGTATAATTATAAGCACTCATAAATTCTCATTCTATAAAAATAATCACAACACATTATTAAGCATTTTATGATGACTTTAATTGTAATACTGCTTTAAGTCAAAGTTTGATGTGATGTACTGTACAATTCTACTGTCGTTGTCACAGGTAAGCTGTTTGACTCCCATAAGTAGATGTGGATGTTTTTCCAGCGTGGGCCGATGAGGGTGTTCATAGACGTGGGGCAACCTAGGGGGTCCACACGTTGGAGAGAGTGTCATTAGACCCCTGCTTAGAGCCTCCTGGTCGGACCCATCCAACATCCATCTTCATTAAAAAAAGGTGATGCTGGTTCCTCTTTGAGCAGATGGTCGTTAAGAGGCAGTCCCCCCCCCCCCCCCAAGCCACATTCCCAGAAACCTCCCTGCACTAGGACACTGCCTAGACTGGTTCCCAAACATTGTGTCGGGACCCATTTGTGGGTCGCGGACACATTTTTATGGGTCCCTTAATTTTTTTGTTTCCTACATTTTGTTTTTAATTATTATATTTCAAAAGATAAAATAAATATCGATGAAATTCCATACATTAGAAAACAAATCTCTAAGAAGTAGTGGAAAAAAAGCCTAGTAGTGGAAAAAAAGTCTACAAGCTCACACCGCTGCACAAAGCGACACACTGTGAGCTCGCAGATCTTGCTGTTCTCTATAGTTTGGGTCCCGGGGAAAAGGTCTAGTTTCTCTTTTGGGTCTCGACCTAAAAAATGAATCACACCACTGACCTAGAGGACGCCCATTGCTCCTCCATTGCTACTGTACATCAGCGTCTCAGCTCAACAGAAGTATGGATCTCTTCCACTTCAGCCCTCTGATGTCATTGCCTCCGAAACAATGACATCAAGTCTGGAGACATCTTGTGCAGCATATGAATCAATAGTTCATCATTTTTACGTGTTCACTAACGGTCACAGGGTGCAGTCAATACAACAGATTACAAAAATGTGTCACCGTATCTATTTGTCACTTCCCGTTGTCTATGCCCTTCACGTTCCTCTCTTCTCCTTGCATGTCCCACGTGACCTTCTATCTCTCTGTTCTCTGACAAGGAGGCAATAACAAATGAAAAGTGGCCAGTGGACATTCTGACAGTCGTACAGGGCCTGTTGATGAGGTGAGGATAGCCACAGGTCATGATGGGACAGCCATCTTAACATTTAAGCCTGAACTATAAAAGTCTTGATCTGCATCTTAACCCTGAACCAGTGTCTGACAGCTTATCATTTCCATGCGCGGTGCTCTGCAAAACACGCAAAGCACACGATAAGGTCTGCAAAAGATAATCACACCATTGCCATACTGTGAATACAGTATAATACTCCCAAACCGGAGGCGGGGTTCACAGCTTTGATTATGAAGTTGTCAGAGGTGATTTGTGAAGTTCCAGTTCCTCTCGGGTCCAGTGGGGAGATGAGTAATGTCAATGTTATCTACATTTCTGCCAAGACAGACTCATCACGAGTGCCTCTGCAACGCGGCAGCCACCATGGATCCCAATTACTGCAGTAATCACTCCCTAGCTGGAAGCAGGGTTCAGACGGGGCAAAGTATTATCCATCTTCATCATATTCATTATCAGCCAGCAGAAGCAGGTGTCCTGGTCTCCTGCTGCTCCACACCATTAGTGACTGATTGACAGTGTACTGATGCCTTTATCCTACACAATTCTCCCACGCACTGGGGACCAACCCTAAAGAAAGAAATGATACATTTGTGTGGATCTTGTTAAAATGGACACGGAGTTCTCTGATGTACGCCGTCACGTGTTTTGTTACTGTCTGTATGCCACGGGAAGCAGGTAAGTGGGCCTCCATGTCCACAGGGCATGCAAGGGTCAGAGTTCATTCTCAGAGGGGATCTGAGGCAGATCATTTGTTCCCAGTCTTATTAGCCCCTGCTGTCTCTCTAACAAGGAGCCTCGGTGTGACAGACAAATAGTGTCTCAGGCCCTCCCTCAGTCAGGACAACGAGGTGAAATGGAGAAGTGGCAGACAGTGGCGGGTCGTTGCTCGCCCGTCAATCTGCCTTAAACTGAACACGAGAGGGTGAAAGTTCAGCTTGCTCCCTAACAGAGGGGCGACCGCCACACATGCACGGCATGCAGGCCGACACATAAATAATATCTGATGTGTGCGCCCGCCCGGTCCCACAGATGGTTAGCTGCTGCTCCACGCACACGTGAGAACATAGCGCACAAACGCTACACACAAGCACAGGCTGCAGCTATCGATTATTTTCTTAGAGTATATTCTATCAATGACTTTTTTGATTAATCAAATAATTGAGAAGCAGACTTTTTGAAATACACATTTTCTTTTCTTTTTTTAGGAGATTGACCACTTAAACGGTCTATATAGGCTACTACCCCCTGAGCACACACATCTAAAATTGGTCTAACACTGGTCTAGTTTTTGTGTAGACCGTCTATATATTAGACGACCGTATACATATAGACGTCTATTAGACGAATTTCAAAGGCCTCGGACACACATTACCTGGGGGGAGGCGGGGGTAAAGCAGTGTCCAATTCATTCCCTAGGGAAGTCAAATGGTTTTGAAGAAGCAACTTGCTTTACGGTTGCTTCTTGTCTTAAGGGCAGCTTTAAAGCAAGTTGCTTCTTCAAAACCATGTGACTTCCATAGGGAATGAATTGGACGCTGCTTCACCCCCCGCCTCCCCCCAGGTAAAGCATAGGTAATGTGCTTTTTATGTGTGTCCGAGGCCTGAGGCCAAATTTGACATATTTTTTATAATCGGGTAAATCAATTAGTCTGATTAACGGTTTCACCCCTAACTAACACCAACACACACACACACACACATGCACGCACGCACGCACGCACACACGCACACACACACACACACACACACACACACACACACACACACACACACACACACACACACACACACACACACACACACACACACACACACACACACACACACACACTGATATTACACAGACAAACCAAATAGATCACCTCATTAGTCTGCTCTCTAATGGTTTACTGTAATAACAAGCTGACATCCTGTTCCCGTAAAAGCTGAAATTCACAATGCTTTTGAGTGGGGATGGTTTTCATATCCTCTGGCACCTGACAGAGGTCATTCCATTTGGTGGTTGTTGCATTTACATATAAATTGAACAAGCAGTATTAACACACCTCTTTAAACCCATCTGTTTCTGCTACTGTATCCCATTATCTGTCTTTCATACTTGAACAAGCATTTAATTTCTTCTTTTACGTTGTCTTAATGTTTCATTATGTTTCAGAGTTGTTTATTAAACTAATCACGCCCACACGGACTGCCCCTTTTTTCCACAATGCACCTATTCTAATGTGTTCTGGGCTACTGTGTATCCTGGGGTAAAATGGGAAATGTGGGAAATTCACTGGAATATGAAAAGCAATCATATTTTCTGTATCAGTAAGCAGGTCTGTGGTAGCTGGGGGTCAATTCTTGCTCATTGCTCTTGCTTGAGGAGGCATTTTGTAAGAGCCCCCAAGGCTAACCTAGTTAATTAAGTTTTGTTGCCGTTGAAGTGATGTAACTACTTATTGTACTCTTCCACAAAGAATAATGTATGTTCCCATTTGAAGACTGATATTATTCTCCCTTTGAATCGATACTTGTTTGTTATTGTGGTTTCTATAGGCAACCAGACTATTGCTCTTTCTGGAAAGCTTTATTTCACCTGGAGAAAAGCTTTTTTCTGTTCACTTTTCTGTAACCCCAAAAGTCCATTGAGTTTAATTTATGTTTTCTGTAACTTTTATGTAACCCCAAGTGCAACCACACTTAAAATGTCCCAGAATTTCACCTTTATAGTTAGTGTGGTTGCTATAGGCAACCGGACTATTGTTCTAGGTCGGAGAACCTAATATATAATAATAATAATAGATACCTATTTCCTCCTGTGAGGGAATTTCTGTATTTTCAGACCAACCCAGCTGATTTGAGGCTAGCGCATGAGCAATTAGGGGTTATGAGTCTTGTTCAGGGGCACACATCGACGTTGCTACCCTGGCCTGGAATCAAACCTGGGACAAGCAGGGGCTCTGGTTCTTCAGGTGGGCTCCCTAAGCATTCAGCTATGAGAGGTAGGCTACTGTATGAATGGTTGGGGAACAAAAACCTTTTTGTAATCCCAGAAGTCCAATGTGTTCAATGAACAGAGTTTTGAAACCTTTTCTGTAGCCCCAAATGTCCACTGAGTTAATTGACCTTTCTGTCCCTTTTCGGATTGGACAATATAATGTCTAATCAGACAGGATTGGTCATGCTTCACTTGACGTCACAATGTCTAATATAAATGGAATTAATTTCCCAGCGGATTCCTCACGACTTGCAAGTGTGCAACCACACTTGCAATTTCCCAGAATTGCACCTTTCTAGTTGTGGGCTTGCTGAAAGGCGGATGAGACCAGGATGTTATATCAATTATACCAAAACTTTATAGAGCGACAGTCTTTCGTAGGAACTGTATTTCTAGTTTAATCTGTTTCTGTTGTATTAACACCATAACGTGTGTTTTGACATAAACCAAACATTTCCTTACAGAAAAGTGTCACTAAGTGTCAATAAGAAATAGTCTTATCAACAACTGAATTTCACTATAAGAAGAAGTCTCAGGGGATAATGGAGGACAAATTTGAGTTGTCTTGGTGATACAAAGTTTGAAGTCTATGAATAGATGCAGAGAAATATCTGGATATAACCCTGTGTGGGTGATACTTTACTGTAAGAACCACACAAAACCAATTAAAATTTGACACTAGGTAGGTGAGTTACAGCAGATATAGTGTGAAAGATAAATTGATTCCAAACCAGGGCTTTTCAAACTTTTTCAATTTAGGGGGTCATGGACTCCCAAATTGTCTTTCATTAGGCCCACCCATTTCAAAAGATTATGTCTTGAGGTCTTCGAGACTTTGCTTTTGTTAGGACTAATTATCTAAATGTCACAATCGTAGATTATTGGAATTATTGAGACACATTGTCCGAAAAGCCACTTTGTAATCATTTTAAGTGAGTTGACTAGTAAACATACTTTGTGCTCTTTAGATACCTCTATAAAAGTATACAGTGTACACACACAAGAAAACAATGTGTGACATGTTTTATTTTATTTTCCTGAGCCGAGTACTTTATAGAGGTCTCTATCTTTCTAGAAATAGTATTTATTCATAAGCTGTCCAGCCGGCTCTCATAGACTCCAATGTTATTCACCGACCTTCCAGTGTTAGTTTGCCACCGAGTTTGACGAGAATCTGCAGACTGGAATTGCGGGGTAGAGACAATGACGATAGTGACTTTTCCTTCCGAGAGATTCATTGTGGTAGATACAGTATAGAGAAGTGATTTAGAACGGGGAGTGGCTGTGATAAGCAGAGGGTGGTCACAACTACATTAACACCAGACAGCCACTCACTGATTTAAAAAAGAGAGATTGGTGTACAGACTAGAAAAAGAGAGAAAGTAGAAGAGGAAGAAGATATGATGAAGATATGTTGTATATGTGGGCTATAGATTGCACACAAAAGAAAGCAGTTGAGGCACATCTGTAGCTTGGAGGTGTTCCTGGTTTCGTCTGAAGATATTTGTTGCGTGCCATTCCTCCTGTATGTCCACAGTTTTCTGTCTCAATGCAGCAAAAATTACAATAAATATATTCTCACAACAGATTATGAATTGCAATCATTTGGTTTTGACACCGTCAAGGTACTACATCTGCGGTTGAATATTTGAACACTTTGTGGATAACATTTAGTTTAAGGGGTTTTACGATGCAAAATAAATGAGAGACCTGCCACTTTATTACTTGAGAAACAAGCTTAGAGAGCGAGGATTATCCAGTTTAAGCATTGTTGTTAACAATCGCTGGGCCCCTGATTCAGCCCGGGAAAAAGAGTTGTAGAGGCCTTATTGCGCGCTATAGACCGCGAGGCGTTGTGTGCTTGTAGATCTGCTGTTTTCACTACTTTTGTGCGACGGCCTTGTATGATGAAGCAGGGCTTTGCTTTGCGAAAAAATTTACAAATTTGCAACTTGGAGATACGAGGTTTTCTGCCCGACAGTGACGATTTACTTTGTTGACCGCCCAGCCCCCAAAATGGAATGAAAGGCCGACATTTTATTTTATATTTTTTCCTAATGGCCGGCCTGTACCGGCCGGGAATGAACCGGCCGTTCGGGAGTTGTCCCGCTTTTCCCAATGGCCAGCACGTCCCTGTAAGCGACCAACACATTACATTGGAGGAAACAACAAAGATCCGTGCTTTTTTCCCCAGTATGAAATGTTTTGGAGCTGACATGAACCATATTTTCTGATGTATGTTGCTGTTGACTGGTGAGTCACAAAAGGGGATTCTACAGTAAATGCTGTCGGCGAGGAACACGTGACCTCAAATCTAAAGAGGGGACAACCCAGGCACAGTACAAAGTCCTTTTAGGATGGTGTTACCTCTTTGATCTGGGAGCTGCACACCAGATCCTGGGAGCTGTGAGTGGAGAGCTGATGTGGGCTGTGTGTGATATGTCAAAGGTGTTGACAGTCTCATCCAGGGGAGGAATATCTGTCATCAGCCCATCCATCTCTCTCCAGCGTTGGAAAAGGAGCCGCACAACTGTCTGGAGCGGATAATGAGGAACAAGACTACAGGGCTACTTCCTCTCCCTTCAGTCAGACACATTTAAAAGTCTGGTTCTCTTGTTCTCCGAAAAGTGCCTTCAGGAAGTTTCAACTCGGAATCTTTAAGCCCGTGACAAGTGTTTAAAAAGTAATGTGCCGATGGACAGATCCCACAAAACTATCATTGAAGCTTTTATCTGGCGAAGGCCGTAATGCATGTGCCGCTGCCACTGTCAGATCTCTGGCCTTGGAGAGAGACAACTCCCCTGTGTTTTATTGAAGCCGTATATCAAAGGTAATAGATTGTAAAACCAGTCTGGCTTAGCTTGCTCTTTTCCCCCCGTTTACGAATGAAATTAATAAGCAAAAACAAACGGTGAATAAATAATCAGCTGGTTGCCCTCGAAAACCATCTAAATTGATGGATACTTCAGTTTCAGCTCTGTTTAGACGATAACAAAATGCGAGATATTAATACGCACACACGCACGCACGCACGCATGCACGCACGCACGCACGCACGCACGCACGCACGCACGCACGCACGCACGCACGCACGCACGCACGCACGCACACACACACACACATACACACACACACACACACACACATTTATAGTGTTAGAGCAGTGGCAGGTAGAGCTGTTGATCAGCACGGTGGATTGGAGTAACAGATCCGTTTAGCGTTAATCAATGTCGCTCACAGGCTCATTGAGCAGTGCACTCACCATGGCCGGCATCCTGCCTTTGTGTCTCTGAGCCTTTTAATCTAATTGGACATTAAACTCCTGTCATTATTTCTCAAGCGCTGAGACTTATTTATGGCACTCCTGTTTGCCTGTCTTTACCTTTTCATTACAGCATGCCAGTCTACATCAGCAAACTCATTAAAGGACATGAATCAAAGGAGAAAGCTGATGTGTGGCCGAAAAGTGTAATTTAATAAATGCGTGTAAGGCTGCAGAATTCAGCACATCAGTCATGTTGTTTACTGGCTGTAATGTGTTGGTAGGTGAGGGCACTTTGATATTGGCAAACATCAGCGCTGCATTTTAATGGGCAGAACTTTGTGAAGTCACCAAACCTTCAGTGATGTCAGCATTCACTATAAACACTGATGGCAGCAATTTAACTAGCATTCACAGAGTCCTATTTCGCAGTTATAGGCATTCAATTATGGCCTGTGAGTATTCCAATTTGCGTGTATTACAGATTGGTATAATTTTTCGGAGTACAATTTACAATGACTGTTTAGGCGTTTAGCAGATGCTCTTATCCAGAATGAAGTGTGAGATCAGAGTAAATGGCATGAACCTTAATCAACCAATGATAGGGTAAATAATCACATAAGTAGAGTGCGAAGAAAACATTTTATTGTCTCAAAGGAACTAGGATACCAGGTAAAAGTCAATGTTTTTACTTCACATACTTCATAGTGTGTGTCTATGTATGTATCTTTAGGCACATTTCTATTATATGTAATGTAAGTCTGTCACAGACACTCTGTATTCTTTTGAGACTGCAGGGAAGGGTCTGAGGAAGAAAGTGAGGACTGTGTCGTGTGACTCCACTGTCCTGGGAGACCCCCCCCCCCCAGTCATTACAGTATGCATGGCAACCAGAGAGCCCTTCTTCATGGATGTTTAAGCATGCACTTTAAATGGAAATGTACTTGACATGAGTAAAAGATGTAATCACTGGGTATTAGAATTCAGCTTGCTTCCTCTCTTAATGTCTCTCTCTCTCTCTCTCTCTCTCTCTCTCTCTCTCTCTCTCTCTCTCTCTCTCTCTCTCATTCTCAATCTTTCTGCAGTGGCATTGTTTTCCATCACATTTCTCCTCCTTCGTTCTCCTACCTCCTACACAGTGAAGTTAATTTACAAATGGATGAATTAACATTTCACTGTGTACACCATTCCTCTTTGAGTTAACTGTTTGCTTAGCCACATCTCTTTGCATATCAACATTGTTTTTCTGTTTAACATAATCAGTGCCCCCCCCCTCTCTTTAATTATTCATTATTGTCAGAGATAAGGTATTGATGCAAATAGGTTCAAGGTTATTTATTGTCACATACACTGTGCGGATAACAACAAAAGGTTTTAATGAAGGCCTAATAATAATATGAATAAAAATACCAATACAGTATGCTGTATGGAATATATGTGTGTGCCGGCTGCAGTCTGGGTACCAATGTAATGTTGTGCAAATACATGTTCAGAAACTGCACATAAGATCTGAAGCAAACACGATTATAATCTTGGGAGAAGGTAACATCAGTAAATCTCTAAACGACTAGTACTAATTTCAACAGCCCATTATTATCAGACATGACCATGGTAGATTTAGTCTGGATCTTTCCATTCGTACACACTCAAAGTTAAACGACCACAGAGGATTGTACATGTGCATGTGCTCTTTTAAGTCCTTCATGGGGGGATATGCCCTCCCACTATAACAATTATAGCACGTGCACATTTCATTAACCTAATATGTCTCGACTGGGACACATCACCAGGCTGGAGCCGGCTCTTGTTGTCCCCACGGCACTCACACTCCATTGGGTTTGGAGGCAGACAGCACCCCACAGGTGGGACACCATGAATGCATGAAGGGGGGGGGGGGGGGGGGGGGGGGGTTTGCCCTTTTGATGGATAAAGATGGACTGCAAAACACTGTAGTCCTATGAGTGAGTATGATGGAAAATCGGTTAATTTACAATACATGCAATTCAAGCATTGGTACAACGCGCCCCAAAAATAGTTTTAACCTTGCAACACAAAAATAATGACCGGCGAACACAATCATTTATTTGTTGGGGGAGAATAAGGTACCCAATGAAAACAAGGATGTTGGGCTGGCATTTGGCCATATTGCAACTTCACTTAGACCCATAGGGGGAGCCACAAATGTGACAAATGTCACTGTTTGTTGCAGAAACATGCATGATTTTCTTCTCCAGTCCTCACCAAATGATGATATGAGTCATGTGACAATAAGCATCAAATAGCTTGTAGACCTCTACACCAGGGGTCTTCTATGTTTTCAGGCCAAGGACCCCTTAACTGAGAGAGAGATGAAGCAGGGACCCCCTCTACATAATGTATAATTGCGTTGTGCAGATTTTCATCGACTTGTTTGACAGCACTGTCATCAGTCTATGTTGGATTTGTGTTAATGTTTTTTCAGACATTTAGCCACTTCAATTGTCGATACGTATAGTAAACTTGACCTTTCACTCTGTACTTGGTCTGCTCTTTTTGACCTCTACACCAAACCTCTTTGCTGAAAATACAAGCTCTCAATACAAGTTCTCAACACCTTGTGCTACGAGGCATTGAGAGCTTGTAGATCTGCTATTTTTGACTAAAGTTCTCCTCAAAATAGGGATGCAAGGGTTCAATGTTTTTAATTGAAAATAATTATCCTATCACACAAGGATTTGGTGGCCCCCCTGTAGTAAATCTGAGGACCCCCTAGGGGTCCCGGACCCCCTGTTGAAGACCACTGCTACATGTTCCTCCTAGAGCGCTCACTTCTGGGGACCACAAATGCCTTGAACCGTACGTAATCATAGAACCGCCATTTCCCGCCACAGCTTGGGTCCTAACGGCTGCAACCCACGACTTACACAGCCCTGGATGGCCTGACGGATATATGTACCCCACAGAGCACCTCTTTCTAGTTTATTTTTATTATTAGTTTTCTTTAAAACAACCTTTAATAACGAGGAAGCGGAGAAAAAAATATCGTAGCAAAGTATACCGCAAGTCACAAGAACAGAAAAGGTGTAGAACAGTACAAAATGACCTGCTGGTGATGTTAGACATGCGATTCCTTGCACTGGATCTGGTATATTTTTATTTCTGTCCTTATAGAGAGTGACCAGTGATGAGTGGAGTGAACGTGCGAGACAATCCTTTGTTCTCTCTCTCAGTGACAGCCTGTCATTTAGGCATGGCTCGCCGGGAGCAGTCTGTTCCACATTAACTGCATGAGAGGTCAAACTGTTTGATCATTAGCTTTCTGAGCAATACCCTCTGTGTTTCCCAAACACTGGGTCGGGGACCCATTTGTGGGTCGCGGACGCATTTTTTTTATTTATTTTTTATTTGTTGTTTCCTAAATTTTATTTTGAAATATTATTTGAAAACATTACCAGAAAAGCAAAAATTTCCCATACAAATTGCAGAAATTTTAAAACAAATGTTGTAAGTAGTGAAAATAGCCGAGAACGCAGCACCAAGCCATGAGTTCGTAGATCTGCTGTTTTCACTAGTTTGGGCAAAAATCGGGCAAAAGTCTTATTTCTCTTTTGGGTCACGGGCTAAAAGGTTTGGGGAACCAATGCTCTAAGCTCTAAAAGGTTCCCAAACCTTTAGAGTCTAAAATGACTTTAGAGTCCTTTAGAGTCTCTCTGTATGACATTCAAAAATGAAACACTCACAGAGTCCAGTTTGGTCACTACACCCATGACACACAGCAGGTGCGATTTCAATAGCTATTTGCTGCTCCAACCAGGGGCGTCACAAGGGGTAGGAAAGTGGGACTGAGTTACCAGGGCCCAAGGTGGAGGGGCCCTGGTAACTTTAGCTATTGAAAAATAGCAGATATACAAGCTCACAGCGCGGCACCGAGTGCGCTTGTAGATCTGCTATTTTTGAAAAGTCGTGAAAATGTGCGCAAATCTTTGAATATATGTAGTGAACATTTGTAACTCAAATTTTTGCTTCTGGGGGGGGTCCCTGGAACTAAATATTTTGAGATGGGGGGTCCTTCTCATGAAAAAGTTTGAGCATCACTGACATGGAAACATAGGTTTCTTGGCACACATTTTCACGATTTTTCAAAAATAGCAGATCTACAAGCTCGCAGCGCGGCTGTGAGCTTGTATATCTGCTATTTTTCAATAGTTAACATTCATGGGGGGCCCGCAGTGAATCCTTGTACCCAGGGCCCAGAATTTGGTGTGACGCCCCTGGCTCCAACTAAAACAAGTTGTAGCAGGTTAACTGTACAGGTTGTGGCCCACGGCCACAAACCACCCAGGATTACAAAGTGACTAAAGTGCCTGAAATTACTCATTCACTGACGGCAGAATGGGCCCTCCTACTAAGAAATGTGTGTCCCCTGAGTACTGAGTTGTTTAGACATGGCAGGCTTTGTGATTGAATGAAATGAAGGCGTTATTATGTCATCCTACTGTACATTGTTGCAGTAATTGTCTAATAACATAATTTGGCAGCTAAGTATGAGTGAAATATTTAGAAGTAACCAAATGACAAGACAGCCCCTAACACACATACTACATTAGCTCCTAGCTACTAGTATAATTGCGACCGTAGGTCGCTACTTACTGTAGAAACCACCACAAAGAGTAACTCCCTCCGTCTGTCTGTCACACCTCACACGTCACACTCTTGCCCTGCTCATATCTCCGCAACCGTTGCCCCGATCCATGCCAAATTTTGCACACACGTTCCTTACCTGCCAAACTACAACCTCCAAGGACCCCCGGAGCTCCAGGACCTGGGGGACCCCCAGATGTAAAAAATGACCAAATGTGCTAAACTGACCAAATGACCACCCCAACGGGGCTGCTCACGGGGAATTCCCGGGGACCACCCACTCCTGGTGCTCCAGAATGGATGCAAAAGTGGTGGCGCCCCCAGTGGAGGACCCCCTACACTGCAGCTCACATAAAATGCCGTAACTCCGGCTAGGAGCGACCGGGACAGCCGGGGCCGGTACGGTACCTATTCGTCCGCCTTGCCGGCGCGGAGACCCCACCCCTCATTTCTCACATGGCCCTCTTCTAGCGCCACCATGAGGCCGATTCTTGCAAAACACATTTTTGGACACTGCTCCTACAATTTTTGCCCTAAAATCACGCAAATCGGTACACAGTATGTCTACACTCATCCCATCAACATGAATCTCTCCCATATAGCGCCACCTCCAGGCCGATTTTTAAAAACACATTTTTGGACACTGCTCCTACAGATTTTGCCCTCAAATCACGAAAATCACTACACAGTATGTCTACACTCATGTCATCAACATGGATCAGGAAGATTTTGGCAAAACACATTTTTGCCCTATTTGTGGAGATAAGTGACCTACGGTCGCTTATCTCCCGATTAGGGAGTCTTACTGGTGTAACCAGAGTTGTGTGAATCTCAAAATATTTAAGTGCTCATTTGCCAACAATAACATCTTAGTCTGTTCCCATGCAGTTTGAGACCTCGACAAAATATATGGAGCTAGTGATAATCCGGTCAAGAAATATTAATTGCGACCGTAGGTCGCACTTACTATCAAAACCTGCACAAACTGTGAGTCAGTCCGTCAGTCAGTCAGTCCGTCAGTCTGTCACACCTCACACGTCACACTATTGCCCTGCTCATATCTCCGCAACCGTTGCCCCGATCCATGCCAAATTTTGCGCACACGCTCCTTGGCTGCCAAACTACAACCTCCCCCGGAGCTCCAGGGACCCCCAGGTCCCTGGGGGACCCCCAGATGTAAAAAAAGACCAAATGTGCAAAAATGACCAAATGACCACTCCAACATGGCTGCTCACGGGGAATTCCCGGGGACCACCGACTCCTGGTGCTCCAGAACGGATGCCAAAGTGGTGGCGCCCCCAGTGGAGGACCCCCTCCACTGCAGCTCACATAAAATGCCGTAACTCGGGCTAGGAGCGTCCGGGAGAGCCGGGGCCGGTACCTATTCGTCCGCCAAGGTAACGCGGAGACCCCACCCCTCATTTCTCACATGGCCCTCTTCTAGCGCCACCATGAGGCCGATTCTTGCAAAACACATTTTTGGACACTGCTCCTACAGATTTTGCCCTAAAATCACGCACATCGGTACACAGTATGTCTACACATTGCCCACACAACTAGGAACCAATGGCAGTTACAGCCCTCTTTGTGTGTACATGTGACCTACGGTCGCTTATCTCCCGATTAGGGAGTCTTACTGGTAATAATACATAATAATAATAATAATTATTGTTGTTGTCATTGTTACTAGTGCAGCAATGTAAATATTAGATGTGTCTCACAGCCTGCACATTTCTTTCTCTCTCTACTAAATGGGAGCCTGCAGCCTGTGCTCCTATTGCATGGTCAATCTCATATACTTTCCATGGGAAATTAATTCCATTATTAAACATGCCACACTTCAGAAATTTCAATTACTAGAAGCAGCATGAGAAGGAAAACTAAAGTAATACACGCCCAGTCTTATGCATGGATATTTGATTAGGCCAAGAGAGTAATCAGAAATAATATGCCTAAACTGTATAATAGCAAAAGAAAGAAAGTGTTCATGTCCCTTTATAAACATCTTCTGTCCAGACGGCCACTATAGAAAACAAGTTCATTTATGGCATCTATTTATGCAGCCATGAGGAACAGAAATGTATAAATGTGGTCAAGTGTTTGACAACAGATACCTTGAAAACAATATGGCCTCTCTACTTAATGGGGCTGTGGGGTGCCCATGCAGTATGAGTGCATGCCGAGGTAGGACATTTTGTTGCACCTGAATTAACATTGCTGACCTGTCTGCTGGCTATGGCGATAATGGTTGATATACAGTAGGGCAGCATTATGCTTTGGCATTCAGACACTGTCTATTATCATTTATAACAGAAACGCAATTTACCTTGAGAACAGAAAATGTTGAAATAAATGCTCAAGGTTTCTCGAATGTCTTTTGGGAAATTGGCAAAGCATATACCCGGAGGAATTGAGTTGTGAATTTCGCCCCCATAGAGGACAAACACTTACCGCTGTTAATTTCCTCACTTGCCATTTCCCCATGTTTTGCGGACTTGAGCACTATTTCCAGTTGGGTAAAATGTCCCTTGCCGCTACTGAGCCAGGAGTCTGCGAGGAAAAAAGGTCAAAGCAATTTATATTTGACACGTGGAGTTTGATCGCTTTGTCATCGCCTCGGGGGCCAAACCTGCCATTCCCTCTCTGGTCTACTCTACAAGCATGCGCACAGGCATGCACACTCACTCACGCACGCACGCACGCACGCACGCACGCACGCACGCACGCACGCACTCTCTCTTACACACACACACACACACACACACACACACACACACACACACACACACACACGCGCGCACGCACATGCACTCCCATGGGAATGTGCAAAGTGTACTGTATGAGGTTTAGGCCGGTTGTATTGCTTGTTATTGTGTGTTGTGCATAGCAAGAGTTGAAGTAGCTAATGCACGTTTTAAAGACAGGGATGAACATTTTGGAATTACTTGTTTAAAAACTGCTATGTGTGTTTTAATGTTGCCACCCTAATAGTTTTTGATGAGATTAATGAAATGTCAAGATGCTATAAGAGCTGCCTGCAAGGAGACAGAGTGAGGTTGGGGGTGTAGGAGGGGACGGTCGTATTCTGCGTCATGTCACAGGTACACGGGTGTAATGGATGAAATTGTCCTGATGTGTCATTATTTATTGTACACATCTGCTTGGGTTATGGGGAGACAAGGAGAAGGTGGGGGAGAAGGGAGGTTCTGGGAGGCGGAGTGCTGCCTCCATGAATACCCATCATGGCGATTCCACAGTGATTTATGGTAAGGCTTGCCAAGCCAGGGGACAAACGACCTTCACACATAGTTATCAGAGAGAGATATCAGTGGACAGGCATCTCTGAAGCACACAGCCCCGTGCTCCCCTAGGATCCCTACCCTGACTGTTAACTCATTCTGTGCCAGATGCCAAAATGGCTCCAAGGTAGCTGTGCCGAGATTTTGTATGTTTTTCTTTACTATGCAATGAAAAAAAAAGATTTTTTTTTTATATTTTTTTCCCCCATAGAAACAGACACAGTTGTTGTGATTCAGTGGCAAAAAGAATTTTGGCAATCGGACAAATGGTTCCAGAGATAGAGCTGTTTGAATGAAAAAAAGTGTCCATCCACTAGAATGGACACACATGAACACACATTTTCTCAATCAGCTAAACGAGGGAGCGAACACACAAACAGAGAAAAGCATCTCTCTGATCTCAGGTCATTTTGACATCTTTAGAAAAAAAAATGATTTTTTTTTTTTATTTTTTTTTTCTATGTAAAAAACACAAAAACCGTCATAAGCCGTCATTGGCACACAGGGCTATTGGAAAAAAAACGTCATAAGCAGTCATTGGCACAGAATGAGTTAATGATGACATTTATCAAGTATTGCAATCCAAATAAAGTGATATTTGTGTTTAGTTACTGTACATTTTGTTTTAGTTTTTAGCGTAGTTTAGCTTAGTGCAGTCTAAAGCCTGCCCACTCTATGTATCGGGTACTTTCCACACACAGGCTACACAAATGCACACACACCCCACTTCTGTATCCGCTTTAGACCCTTCCAATGAGATTTGGACCCATTCTTTGCGCGCGCACGAGGGCCTCTTTATTTCCCCTTTGCCCAGGGGCCTCATGTCATATAAATCCAGGCCTGCATGGTTTGCACGTGTGTGCGAGTGCGTGTGCAAGTGCGTGCATGGAGTTTGTGTGTGTGTGTGTGTGTGTGTGTGTGTGCGTGTGTGCGTGTGTGTGTGTGTGTGTGTGTGTGTGTGTGTGTGTGTGTGTGTGTGTGTAAGTGTGTGGGATTGTGATAGAGATAGTGTGTGTGTGTGTGTGTGTGTCTGAGAGAGAGAGAGAGAGAGAGAGAGAGAGAGAGAGAGAGAGAGAGAGAGAGAGAGAGAGAGAGAGTAAGTGTGTATGAGATTCTGTCCATGCCCATCAAAGTGAGGTCTATGACAGGCACAGGAGAACAGTGTCCTTAAAATGAGTTGAAATGATCTACTGTGGCATTGTGATCCCATTCAGGTCACATATGGTTGAATTAATCATGCAATGCACAATCTGCTCTCGACCAGGTTATTATTTAGCCTTGACAGTTAAGCCCTAATTACAGAGCTTGCTTATAATCGGTCTGAGATGCCATTAGCTAATTCTGTTACTGACACACATTTCATTCACTATCAGAATACATCATGTATTTCATGCTAATAAATAACAATAAGGTTGTGTTTTTTGTAGTAAGACAGGTACATTTAATTAACATTGTTCAACTCGCTTACCTTTGTAGGTGGTACAGTAGAGACCACCCCTAGAGTCTAGTCTCTAGACACTTATCCTCGTTGTAATTGAGGTTATGCTGAATTTGGTGATATATTGATAGATACAGTATCTGGTGATATCTTTCATTGGCTGGAGGAAGAGTTCTAGGATAAGTGTATGTCTGTGTTAGAGAGAGAGCGAGAGAGGGACAGAGAGGGACAGAGAGAGAGGGAGAGACAGTGTGTGTGCGTGCGTATACGTGCGTGCGTGCGTGCGTGCGTGTGCGTGCGTGCTGGCGTTTGTCTTTACCTCTTTAAGGAAGGACTGATCTATGGTAGAGTGGCAGTAAAATAATGCAGTCCTTAGGTTGATTTCGAAAGAGATTGTTTCTTTATACTCAACTATGTCACAATGTTGTAGACAGACAGACTAATGTCAATTGTGTAAGCTACTTAAAGATTAAAGAGGCTGCTTTAAGAATAGATGTCAACCTATTTGACAGTGCAGACACATAATTGCCTTCTTTGATGCATCAACGAGGATCAGCTGGGTCACAGACACAGACCTCCACTCTGCAGTGCTCTAAACTGAAGTGAATAGAGTCTCATTTCTCTCCAAAAGCCCTTGAATATGATAGAATATGATTAAAGGATTACTGTGATACTTGTAACTTTCACTATAGCCCCCCTTTTTATATATACTAGCCTACAGCCCCTTGGTGTGAAGCAGACAGACGCTTGTTGACGCCCATTTGTGATGTAAATCGCATCACAGGACAAAGCCGCCTACAGGCCAAAATTTGGGGAAATATTTTAAACATTTGGGGATTATGAGAAGTAGAGACACATTTGAAGGTGATAAAGTTGATGTTGGGCAAGGTACATGCGTTATTGATTTTTGTATTATGTTTTTTAGACAATTGAACAACTGCTGAACGTGGAGTTACAGATGGAAACACACACAAACACACAAACACACAAACACACAAACACACAGGGCGATTCTAATTAAGGTTGTGGGATATATTGCAATATTCGGACAATCAGATTCGACTACATAAACATTTGGTCATGGACAGCCCTAGTTTGCATTTGTGTAAAATATGTGTACAGTATGTGTGCGAGCGTGAGCATGTGCATAGCCTACTGTGTTTGTGCATGGATGTATGACTGTGATCCTGCTGGTCCAGGGTTTAGTGTTCATGCTGTCTCCCTCATTGTTCCACATGTTGCGTGTCATGCCACTGACATGGTCCCTTCTGGCTGCTGGTCACTGTGAGCTACTCAGCTCAGCTGATGCAGTCCTCAGTCTCCCCACAAAAGTACACTATAGCTGGATGTGATGACAAACCTGTTGTGCATCAAGCTAATTTGTAGGAATCAGGATAAAGGCTGATACAAACTGTTTTCGACATCGGAAAATCTCCTGGTTCGGAAAGGCTTCCTGTTCAGATCAGACTGGTCGCCCTTCCGTATATCTGAACGATTTGTAGTTATATCACCTCCCTTTCCAAAGAAAAGTTAGGAGGGTTGGAACTTGGAAGGAGTATATGAACCACGCTTAAGCCCTTTGCACACAGACGCGTTTTTTCTCACACGGAAAAAACAGACGATTTCATTCTTTTAAAGAAAACAATGATTCTCTATGACCTCATGCACACCGACTCCAAATTTGCCATGCGGCAGGTGGCTGCGGCTGTGCGTTTTTTTCCCGATCGAACTCAGTTCGATTTGTGCGTCTTGTCGCATGCGGTAAAAACTTGTTGACTTCTTTTATGACTCCTCTTCGGATCCGCAGTGTGGATTCCGCACAGCCTTGCACACCAAATCCACGGTCCTGTGTGCAAAGCCCTTTAAGGGTTGAAACAGTTAACATTCCATTCACTTCATGTATTGTAGGTTCCTGGTGCGGTACAGAAAAAAAAGAGAACTTTGAAGGTAAACCATGCTTTGATTGATTGATTGAAGACTTTATTAGAAGTTTGCATAGGAAAAGGTACAGTTTCATGACGGTACAGTTCACTGGTACAAGGTCTACTAAAAGGAGATCCATGAAAAGACTAAGCTTATTTCCACTGGAAACCATTGAAGTATCTCATATAACATTGAATGACAATGGACCCTGCCAACAGAAGAAATGTTTTCAATTGACAATTTTAAATAGGCTAACTTTACCATTGTTCAACATACTGTATAAAGCCCCAGGGGGGTCCAGGGGAAAAATCCGCCTAAAATGTATGCCCAAATTGGAACAGTTGTGGGCACAAAACTACCATGATTGTGGCTACTCTTGACTCACCAAATGTCAGCTAACCCCTGAAAATTCACAAATGCAGTGTAAAACATCACATTTCTCTTACCAAATTGTCCTGCTGTGATCATTTACCTAGGAAAAGATGATTGAAAAAGACCTCCACCTATGGAAGTTTTGCCTTCTGAATAGTGAATGAGCCTCAAGACCTCATTGAAAACATATATAGTGAATAGAGAAATTGCTCACCAAGGTGTCATCAATTGATAGGCAAAATTGTATGAATATATTCCAAACTATGTAAACTCTACAGATGTTTTAGTGAGAGTAGTGCTGTAATATTAGTAATGTTAAAGTATAGGGTGAAAAAGTATAAAAACGAGTAACAATAAGTAGTAATAATACTGTATTATGAGTAATGTATGGATGAAAAGTACAATGGCAGCTGATTACTATGCTGTAGGACCACTGTAACAATAATCAACAAAGACATTGTAGTTTGATTTGGTCTCTATTGATTTATTGACATTTATTGACAGCTGTTCAGAGGTCAACACCTTTTGCCCCCGCTGGCGGGGGCAATGGGGTTCAAGAGGTTAGCTATGCCAATAGCCATGTCACGGCTCACTCAAAGCTTGGACACCTCTTATACACAGAGATGTTATCCTGATATAAGGATATGCTTATATGACCATATGAGCAAGATAAAAGACTCCTCAAGAAAGATTATGCTGACTGTGTAAGTTAAAGACATCCATGTACAGTATCTACATTATGTACTAAAGACAAATTCTGCTGACAATAGGTGTCCAGTCCATGGGGGAGTCAGCTGTTGGATTGACAGCTGCAGTCAAAGAGAATACATCTACATCTACACTATGTTCCACAAGGTTGAATATAAGTCAAATAATTACATATTTGACAGTCTATACATCTTGCTACCACAAACTACACACCTAGTAACTTGCACAACACATAGTTAGAGTTGTCACAGTGAAGTGATTAACCCTGTCTTGTTCAATTGCTGGCCGGCCATAGCGTGGTGGGTAGAGAGGCCTACTGGTAATCAGAAAGACACTGGTTTGCTTCCCGGCCTGCCAAGTATAGGCTAATATGTGTCTCCCTGAGGAAGACTCTTACTCATAGCTGCTCCCTTCTGAGTGCTGACCATGCAGCCAACAGCTTGGTGAAGCTGAAACTGAATTTTCCCCAATGGGATTAATAGGTTTACAAATTTAGAAACAAAAAAATCACCATTTTAAATCAATATCAGTTTCTTCTGTACCAATGATAGGCCAATACAATTAAGTATGTGCCCAATCCCATTTAATTCACTGTCACCTCCACCCCCTAAACTGTAGGTCCGCGACTGGTTGACAAGAGGTATTGCATGAAACTCAAATGGAAATAGCTCACTTTCCCAAATGTGCTTTCTTTTATAGCTCAACAGTAAAAATGTCTAGGGGTTATAGACTGCAGCATTAATGCTTTGAATGCAGAGTGCATAAACTACTATGGTTTTCATGGGTAAGCATCAAAAGGACATTAACCAAACAATAAATACAACAATATAAACAATATTTGGGGAGGGAGTAGGTCTTTAGATGATCACTGAGGATTTTACTTTGTGATTAGTATTGTTGAGTGTTGACAGAGCTGAACTGATGTGAACAGAGTCAGGGGAGTCACAACACGAGGTTTGTCTCTGCATGTGATCGCTGTCTGCATCGCATGGCTGCACTGCATCACTGGCCTTAATTGCAATCTCAGCGTCTCTGACAAAGACCTAATGCTGGTTGTTACGTCCACATAATTGGAGAACAAATGACCATAACTTCTGTCTGAGTGGCAAAGAATTAAACAGAATCATTTGTTCACAAACAGGGACTAGATATTCTTATCTTGTGTTAATTGTAATGGACATGAATTATTGTGGTTGGTTGCTATATGCTAAATGTGTGTGTGTGTGTGTGTGTGTGTGTGTGTGTGTGTGTGTGTGTGTGTGTGTGTGTGTGTGTGTGTGTGTGTGTGTGTGTGTGTGTGTGTGTGTGTGTGTGTGTGTGTGCGAGCGCGCGTGCGTGCGTGCGTGTGCGTGCGTGCGTGTACGTGTGTGTGTATGTTTGTTTGTTTACTTGTATTACTACACTTACAGTCCCCAAAAGTATAGTAGAAATAAATAGATTACAGAAAATAGTTGTGATTTGGGGAGTTAGGCTTGCCATTAGGAAACCATTCAGGTTGGGCTAATGGTTAGGATTAGGCACTTATTGTTTAGGTTTAGGGGTTGGGGCTGGAGTTATACTCGATTCATACTTACTGTAGTGTATGTGCCAGTGTCGTGCACCAAGAATAACAGATCTACAAACTCACAACAACGTATATTTCTTTTGCAAGTATGACTCAAGCTTCAGGATTAGGGTAAAAAAATGCGAAAAGGTAAAACTGGTGGTTATAAAATTGCCATCCTATAAAATGTGACTGTCCTCACAATATAGTAGCCTAAAGCCCCTATCATAGTAGGCACCGCGGTGATAAGCTATCCACCGCGGTGATAAGCTATCCACCGCGGTGTAGTCTTTTTAAGTCATAAAACTATAACATTACGTCATTACTCGCGGTGAAGAGCTATGTAGCAACTCATAATGTAATAACTGCTCATAATGTAATAAGGGCTCATAATGTAATAAGAAAAATGTAATAAAAACTCATAATGTAATAATCAGCTCATAATGTAATAAAAAAACTAGCGCATAACGTAATAATCGATTTTTCAATAATATAATAATGTAATAATGTGTTACATTAAGAACCTCCACATAGGAAGCTCATAATGTAATAAAACTTCATGATGTAATAATGTATTTGTATTACATTGTGAGCTGATTATTACATTATGAGCTTTTATTACATTTTAATTATTACATTATGCGCTTGTTTTTTATTACATTATGAGCTGATTATTACATTATGAGTTTTTATTACATGTTTTTATTACATTATAAGCCATTATTAATTTATGAGTTGCTACACACCCTGCCAACTTTGTTGATGAAGAATGGAGCAACTATCTGCTAAACATGCAGCAAATGAATACATATGGGGATCATTTGGCTGTACAAAGAGCATCCACAATGTTCAACATACAGTTTGTGATTGTATCGACACTGGGTGTTGATACAACATCGATAATATCCCCATGTGGTCAGTATGACAGTCTGCCATTGCTAGTTCTGGGCCACTTTGCCGAAGGTCATGGAGACCATTATGTAAGCCTTGGTGGACCAGTCACACACTTGATTCAAAGGGTCCAGGAAGCAGAGGAGAGTGCACCACTTTGATCTGTCCCTCACTCTGGCCCTAAGTCTAGCCCTCACTCTGGCCCTGACTCGGTCCCTCACCCTGGTCTGGCCCTAAATCTGGCCCTCACTCTCGCCGTAAGGCCCTTACTCTGGCCCTGACCCGGTACGTCACTCTGGCCCTAGGTCTGGACAGATCGAAGTGGTGCGCTCTTTGAATCAAGTGTGTGACTGGTCCATCAAGGCTTACATAATGGTCCATGACCTTCGGCAGGGGTTGACACTAAGGTCTAAGAGGCACTTGCCCGTCGGGCAAGTACAGGTCATGTTCTACTTGCCCAAAGGTCATGTACACTTGCCCAAAAAGTAAATCGTCCATTATAAAATGATAGGTAAGATTTTAATTACCACTCAATTTAACTCAATAACAATTTTGAATCATACTTCAATACCTCCAAATCCAAATACCTAGGTAGTTATGATTGCGATGGTTTCACACTTCGTCATTTTATATATTTTTTTATGGCCACGTTCAGGTGTTTAGACAGATATCTTGTGTTGTGTTTATAGACGGTCGTGTCCCCTCTCAAATGAGCAACTGCCCGGTCGGGCAACCTGAAAGCAAACTTCACCTGCCCCAAAGTTTTATTTACCTGCCGGGTTCAGGTGGGCAAGCCTTAGTGTCAATGCCTTTTCGGCAAAGTGGCCCAGAACTAGCAATGGCAGACTGTCGTCATACTGACCACATGGGGATATTATCGATGTTGCATCAACACCCAGTGTCGATACAATCACAAACTGTATGTTGAACATTGTGGATGCTCTTTGTACAGCTAAATGATCCCCAAATGTATTCATTTGCTGCATGTTTAGCAGATACCGGTAGTTGCTCCATTCTTCATCAACAAAGTTGGCAGGGTGTGTAGCAACTCATAATGTAATAAGGGCTTATAATGTAATAAAAACATGTAATAAAAACTCATAATGTAATAATCAGCTCATAATGTAATAAAAAACAAGCGCATAATGTAATAATAAAAATGTAATAAAAGCTCATAATGTAATAATCAGCTCATAATGTAATAAAAATACATTATTACATTATGAAGTTTTATTACATTATGAGCCTCCTATGTGGAGGTTCTTAATGTAACACATTATTACATTATTACATTATTGAAAAATCCATTATTACGTTATGCGCTCGTTTTTTTATTACATTATGAGCTGATTATTACATTATGAGTTTTTATTACATTTTTCTTATTACATTATGAGCCCTTATTACATTATGAGCCGTTATTACATTATGAGTTGCTACAAGCTATCCACCGCGAACCCCGACACATCTCTCTGTTTTTACTCTCAGACAGATCGGCCCATCACCCTGATTGGTCGATCTAGACCAGTCAGTCACAGTGATAGGACTTCACCGTGACTGACTATGATGGCCTCCATTTGTTTTCTCACTTTAGGTGGATAGTTATCACCTAAAATTTGCGGTAAATAGCTCTTCACTCTGGACTCTGATAGAGGCTTAATACCAACATGCGTGCCTGTGTGCGCACACATCCGTGCATGTGTGGGTAGGTGCTCGCAAAAAGTACCCGTTGTATCCATCATGTGTTTCCATTTGGTTCATACCGTAGTACCGTACCACTGCTGGGAGACTATATTTTTGCGTCTTTGCTGTGGTCCAGAGGGTGTCTGTCTCATAAACCAGACAGATCCATTATGGGTCTGCTGAGTGCTCACCGAGTCACCGCACAGGTGATACAAACCCTGGCACTATAACAATTGCCTTTTACAGACCGACCTAGTATTTCTTTAATCTTTATAATAGCATTGACTAGTGCTTGGGAATCAGGGGTGTCCCATTTGTCAGGCCTTTTTACTGGAGGCTCCTGACACCTGCAGGTCCCACAGATCATGAACCCAATTAAAGCAGACAATTTGTGTTAAATTTATTATGCCAAGGCTGCGCTGCTATTGGCTCAGAGCTCGTCAGGCGCCTCACCTTTATCACGCAAGTAGCGCTGCTTAGTCCCTGGTCATTTTTGTTATTGTTTCAATGATTTATTTCCTTCGTAGCACAGAGGACTGGCCTGAGACTGCCCATACTGTCCACTGAGAGTAAAATAAACTACTGCTCCATTATGAGCTCTTTCTTAGCCCCTGATGACAGCATTATGAAAGGAGGGGATGATATACTGACCCGTCCAAGCAGTGAGACCTCTGCCACTGACTTCATCATCCCATGGCAAGATTTGGCAATAAAAATTGCCAGTAGGGAACGATACAATACGGTATATACAGTACGTTCTACCTCGGTATCTGTTTTTAATATCTTAATCATTAATTATTTATTACACAATACAAATCCCTCATTTATACTGTATAATAAGAAATGAATATATTTCTGATATATGGACTCCCTGGAAATAGTAATTATTTAATGTTCAAGGGGGAGGTGGCTGATCTGAAATGAGCGCATTACCGAAAGAACCGTTACTCATTTTTCATGATGCCTTTGATTGGGGCGGGGTAGGTTTTTAGCACCAATACTTGGACACAGGCTCATGAATACGGGACTTATTTAAGGGGAAATAGTGCTGAGCCCAGGAGGGGAGGGGACCCTGGTATTGTCCCATTTCAAGACTGTCACTCTGACTGATTAATTCTGAGGCCTCACATCACTCCTGTCCCCCCTCCCTTTGTTCTTTGTAAGATCTGAAGTAGAGGAATTATCACGCACAGTATTAATGGGTTCCATTTATTATTCTAAAGTATCCTTTGACTGGTTCACAACCATTATCACACATTGTGAGTCATTTCCCTATGGGATGCACGTCTGAAAAACTACACTTGAGGCTAATTTTGTCCCGTGTTTCAGTTTTATTGGAATTGCAGGAAATTGTAGAAAAGTACGGTGGGCCTACTGTGTTGTTATTTTCTAGGGCTGTGTCTGCAGTAAAATAATTGATTAATCAGTCAGTGTGTTCTTAGTTGATCAAAACTTTGGTAGTTGATTAGACATTTTTTTTAGTTTTTTTGAAAACATATAATTGCGACCGTAGGTCACATCTTCACCGTATCTGTATGGGTAAGGCTTGTCTTTTTTGTTGATTGACTCTCACAAGACTCACGCTCTGACATCACTGTGATGTCAGGGGAACCAAATCCCTTTTATTGCCATATATGGAGATCCCTGTGATGCCAGGGGAACCAAATCCCTATGCCCATATGGAGATCCCTGATGCCACATTTGGAACCAAACCACTTCCACCACCATGGGAATGCTCATATATGGAGGCCACATCGGCTAAATACCACACTAATAGAATCCATATATGGCCAAGACAGATGGCCAAGACAGCCCATATCTGTGTGGCTGGTTCTACACACTGGGATCTCCATATATGGGCATAAAAGGGAATGTATATGATGTCAGGGTTAGGGTTAGGGTTAGGGTTAGGTTCACATAACGAATAACTGAGTAAGCATGTTTGGGGTCTCACGGCATACAGTATCCCCATATACATGGATGTCTGGTCCGATATACATCACTGGCCAGATGGCTTAGACATGGCACGCTTTACGCCCTTATAGTATATAAGCCGATATCCAGCAGCCATTGTTCATTTTATTTATTTTTTTGTTTCCTCTTGTTGTCCATTTGGATGTCTGCCTCTTGTATTCATATATTTTTGTTAACATCCCACTTCTGTGTGCAAAAAAAAAAAAAAAAAAGCGAAGTCATAAAAAACATTATAATTATAACATTATAATGTTCAGTTCTCAACCACACCAATCTGAAAAGGCTGGTCTCTGAAGGATTGTTTGTGGCAAACAGTTTTAGATTTGTCAATTAAATCAACCAATCGAATAGTCTGCAAATCCCTATTAACCGTCTTGGAATTTCTTTAGTTGAGCTTAGCCATATTATTTTCATATAGGAATGCACGTCATTTTATGCATCTATTCAAACCACACAAATTATTACAGTCCACAGACAAATCCTCTGTATTAATTTATCCATTTGTAACTCTCAGAACACAGATTTTTCTTGTATATTACGTTCCGCAGTACTCCCCCCGCATATAATGAATCTGCCCCATTGTGGAAACACAGGTCATTATTGCCTTGCTTATTAATTTCCCTGATCTGACAGCATTAATAGGATGTGATGGTCCACTGAGCTGTTGTCTTTCTAATCATGCTCTGACTGGGATCACTCTCTTTAAGCTTTTATCCGTGTCATTCGTTCTGAAGACAAGCATCATTACGTCCATTCATAGAGTAACCGGTGTAAAACACTTTAACCAATTACATTTATAATATTTCCGAATCATTTTCAACATCTTTCAAAAAAGACATCAGTTAACCAGGGTGGTGACATGTCTAGTCTAGTCCAGTTGGTAAGATATCTTGATATCTTTTTCTGTTTTTCTATTGGAATAGTATTTGGATCTGTGGATCCAGTCCAAGTATTCTTCCTAATGCAAATGGTTAAATCAACATGAGATTGTCATTTTTCTCTAAAAGACATGCCATATACCGTAAGGTTGTTGGCAAAATTGGTGTTATTTGTGTTTGTTTATGTGAAAAGGGGAACTTTTAGGGGGCATGGTGGAGAAGTTGGTATAGTGCTGTTGCCTTGCAGCCAGAAGGTCCTGAGTTCAATTCCCGCCGGGAGACGCTGTGGGTGCTGGGGGTGTGTTCTCTTCTCTGCGTCATCAGTGCCCAGTCTGCCCACCACACTCTTTCTCTATACTGCCTCCCCCTGGCCAGCCGGGGCGCCTGATGGAGGGGAAAGGAACTGGTTGGAATAGTGTTCCTTCCACACCTTATACGTCCAACTGGGGAAGCTTCCCCTTGTCAGGTAATAAGAAGCGGCCTGCTCACTCCTCATGCACCGAAGGAAGCATGAGCTCAGTTTGGGGCTCTCCACAGGGTGGCAGAGGGAGAGCAGCACCCAGGATTACAGTTTAGGCAATTGGCACTGGGTGAAAAATGGGTTACAAAATTGTGGGATAAAGATTTAGAAAAAGAAAAGCGGGACTTTCAAAGGTGCAACAGAGCAAGATATCTCACCAATTGGACTGACAAGGTGACACAACCTAAACCTCTATCAAAATGCCATTGCATTTATATGGAGTGACCTGAATTTACAGATTTTTATCATTACATTATCAAATGTACGCACATTTTGCGTAAAAAAAACGGATGTGTTTAATAAAAAGGTCAAGTCAATAAATTGCTTTTGTTCATATCAAGGAGCTGAAAGACACGCTTGGAGGCAGGTGTGGATGAAAACCCGACATGGCAACCACACACAGGTAATCACCGGGCCATCAAAGCAATCACTGAACTCACTCAGAAGAGCCATGTATTCTACACAGCACTGTCAAATGAATGCTCATCCATGAGCACACGCATTCACTCCTTTATAGGCAAAGTAAATAGAGGATGTTAAGTCATTCACACACACACACACACGCACGCACGCACGCACGCACGCACGCACGCACGCACGCACGCACGCACGCACGCACACACACACACACGTGCGCGCACACACACACGCACACGCATACATACGCACACACGCATGCATGCATGGAGACATGGCATTAAAGCAGAGACCCATCTGGTATCCGTGCAAGTGTAGCACTCAGCGGACCCTGATTTCATTATCTCAGCGTGTTCTCCGTGACCCACGGAAAAGTGACATCTGATTTACCTCAAGATCAATTTGTATGTAAATCAGTGAGATACTGGAGGGCAATAGAAGGGTTGGCCTAACAAAAGCTGTTTTCAAGACTGTGAGCAGGTTTGTGGGTTTGGTTGAAGCTTGGGAGAGGTCCCCACAGAGACACTAATGGAGCTGATTTGAAGTAATGGGACCCTTTGGGCCTCCTGGGGCGACTCCCTGAAGAGGCCCTCGCACAAACCATAGTTTAGTTTGATGCCTTCTTATTCGGGGCCATCATTGTAATATCCCACTATCCCAGTCACATTATTTTCCATTTATTATTTAACTTGTGCTCACATGGCCTTCATGGAATTAATTCACAAAAAGTGGTGGAAATCTAAAGTATTACTTTTTTTAACCTCTATTTACCCAGATAATATAGAGTGTATAACGTGAATACGGACGATGGATCTCTCAGCACATTGCTAAACGTTGCAATACTCATTGGAGTGTGGCATGTTTGTTTTATGACTTGTAATAAAAAACATAAGATATAAGTTTAGCTCTTATTCAATGCGAATGACATCACTATGAATCTGGGTGACATACTTTCGTTGCCCTCTACAACAGCTGGTTTTCAAAGTGGGTGACGGGGCACCCTGGGGTGCCGTGACAGCAGTCTAGGGGTGCCGCGAGATAATTTGATAATATTTGGAATTTATTTGGACACTTGAAAAAATATTTAGGATCATTTTGAACTAGAAGTACAAAGTTATTTTCTAACCAAAATGGATGTTATCTCAACGTTTTCCTCGCAACATAATCACTAAAGATATCGTCACTGTCGGGCAGAAACCTTGTATCTCCAAGTTTCAAATGTGTATGTCTTTTGGTAAACAAAGCCCTGCTTCATCATTCAAGACTGTCGCACAAAACTAGTGAAAACAGCAGATCTACAAGCACAAAACGCCTCGCATAGTACATTTTATAGATGATAAATACAAAACGAACGGTTTTGGACATACAAGGTTTCCACCCGACAACGACGGTATGCTATAAATATAAGGTGCTGGGAGTGAAAATTATAATGTAGGGGTGCCTCGGATTAAAACAAATATTCATGGGGTGCCCTGAGAGAGACAAAAAAGTTTGGGAACCCCTGCTCTACAACAGCTGGTTTTTGAAGGCATTATACGATGATCAGACATTTGTCAACACCAAACCCCACTGTGAGCCTGTAGAATATTACTGCCATCCAGAGAGATGATCTTTTATCTGCAGATGATGAATGGAGCCTTTGCCTCACAGATCTGGTCAATTTCCTCCTCTTTGATTTGAAATCAAAGCAGAATCTCCTGCACTCTAATGGATTGCACAGGAAGTGTCACTCTGTGCCTGCCTGTCTGGAGGCCTCAACTCAGCCACACGCACACGCACACGCACGCACGCACACACCCACCCACACACACCACACACACACACACACACACACACACACACACACACACACACACACACACACACACACACACACACACACACACAGTGGTGTAACTCAGTGGTTCTCAACCTTTTCAGGCCGCGACCCCCAAAATAATCATATTTTAACAGGGGACCCCCCACCCTGACGAGCACTAAGAGTTGAGGCATAACATTTTGTATAACACGGTTCTATTGTGAAAATAGCATATGTACACGCTCATGAGCATGTACATCTGCTATTTTCACAATTTAATATTTGACAATTTGGCCAATGTTTAATTTGTCATTTTAGAGGTAATAAAAAGTCCTTAAATTGTCACTTTAGAAATGTGCAGATACCCTCTATACACTGAAACTTCATGTTGGTTTGTTTACTCTTGAGTGAGAAAACAATGTTGCACATTAAGCCAATTTTCTGGGGACCCCCCAAAATAATTTAGAAGCAAATACTTTTGCTTCTACTCCAATACATCTTGGATCCAAATATTGTACTTTTACTCCTCTACATTCATTTGAAAACTAGTTATACGCCTACTTTGCAGATATAAATTATAGTATTAGGCTATACAACATAGGCCTACATAAGCTAAACCACTATTTCAAAAGGAAGCCAATCTACAACAACGCGTTGTGAGCTTGTAGATCGTCTATTTTCAAACATTTTGTACTTTTGGTACTTTGCATAATATACCGGTAGGCTACATTTTGATGCCAAAACACTTTCATACTTTTACTCAAGTATAGCCTATTTTAATCACGGACTTTTGCTTGTATCAGAGTATTTCTATATTGCAGTATTGATACTTTTGCTTTTGGTACTTTGAGTATAGGCTACATTTTGATGCCAACACTTTCATACTTTTACTCAGGGTGGGGGTCCCCAGTTCAAATATGACAATTTTGGATGGTCGCACCCTGAAAAGGTTGAGAACCACTATACACTGTCTTGCAGTATTGATACTGTAGTGTCCTGGTGCTACCTTAAGTTGACTGCATCTTATATATACATTCCTCTAAGAGCCGCATCCCACTTCACGCCCCCTTTACATCGACTTCAACTCATAGGTAGTCGTCTAGGACGTAAGGAGTACCGCCCCTAATCCTATGCCGTCCGCTCATTCGCTAAGCACGAGAGAGAGGAGGCAACAGGGGAGGGGGTGCGGGCAAGCGAGAGAGAGAGAGAGTGAAATTTGACACCACTGTGTTTGCATGTGCCTGCTGCAGAGAAATAGCAGAGGCTTAACAGTCACTTCTCTCCAGTGCGTCCGGCGGTCAAATATGTCCAACCGGAAACGTGCGCTGCGGCACAATAGTTCCGCCACAATAGTTTCTCCCCCCCCCAATTTTTTTTTTTACTTTTTTTTTTTTTTTTTTTTACTTTTTTTTTTTTTTTTTGCGGGCGTGGACTCTAGATGTGAGCGGGCCGAAGGCCCGCGAACCTCTAGTGTGTTAAAATCGCTAAATGTGGGGGGCACCTTAAAGGAGTAGTTCACCCCCAAAATGACTTGTCCTCAATTGATTACTCACACCATGGAGACTTGAGTTCAATAATGTTTTTTTTTCTTTCTTTCTTTTTTGTTGCATTCCTAAAGACAAAAATTTGACTTCGGAAGGGGATCCGAATCGATTTGGGTCCGATTCGGGTCCCCATCCGGAATCAATGGGGCTAAATTTCTTGCAATCACATTTTTGTCTTAGGAATGCAACAAAAAACAAAACATATTATTGAACTCAAGTCTCCATGGCGTGAATCACTAGAAGAAAAGTGATTTGGGGGGTGAACTACTCCTTTAAGTGTGATGTTTTAGGGGAAATACGCAGGCGCAGTTCTAAAGGCGCGAGAGTAGATATCCGCAAGACGCGAGCGGGCTGAGTATTAGTTGTGTTGATGTTGTTGTTGTTGCTCTGTGCAAAAAGTGAATAAAGACAGTTATAATAAAGAAGGTTGTCATGTCTGCCCGGGAAATAAACCCCAGCCAAACAATACTTTTACTCAATAGAAGAGTACGACAGCGAGACTTAGTTGTGAAGTGCGCTTCACTGGCACTGCATGTGGTGGACGAAATAGTTTATTAGCCCTATTACTGTAGTAGGCCTACTGGACAATGACGTGGACCGCTACACAACTGATAGGAGCATCATTGGTAACACCTGTGTAACAATACTGCTGCGAGAAGGGTGAACAATCATCTTTGCATCGTCTCTGAAGTGGACTTGAAAAGCAGGCATAAGTCCAGCCCCACCCCAGCTCGGTTATGGGACATAATATGACATATTAACTCAGGTAAGGCACTGCAAACCAAAACAACACGTTTGAAATATATATACCGGTATATCCGTTAAAAACTACTATGTCAGTGCGACTTTTCAAATTGTCTGTAATTTCCTCATTACTATAGATTCTGTTGTCTTGACTTAGCAAAGCTAGTCTAATTATCATTAAAATGATGTTTTCTCCTGATGCAGGATTAACTTACTGTTAAATATGCAATTAATTGTGTGTGTGTGTGTGTGTGTGTGTGTGTGTGTGTGTGTGTGTGTGTGTGTGTGTGTGTGTGTGTGTGTGTGTACACAGTAATAGCCTATTGTGTGGTGTCTTCAGAAAATAAACCAAACTTCAGTAGGCTAGTTCAGTGGTTCCCAACCAGATCACAGTCGAGTGACAACTTAAGACCTTTTTAATAATATTTCTTTAAATAAATAAAAAAAATACCATTACTGTTTATAAAGTAATCAACCAACTATAAAAACTGGTCAAACATTGTCCAAATTAATTGTCAAATAATATAAGAAAGAAGCAAACATTTGGAAAACTACAATTCTAAGTGCTTATCAGGGTGGGGGTCCCCAGTTCACTTCAAATATGACAACTTTGGATGGTCGCACCGTGAAAAGGTTGAGAACCACTGCCATACACTATGTCTCTCAATGTAATGTAATGTTACAAAATAATACAGGACATGAAAAACTGAAGGATGTTTTGAACCCCCAGGTCGCGGGATTATGATGCTGCTTTGATGTTGTCTGACTGTGCACAATCCTGCCTTAAGGGTCCTTAGTTTACTGGCCCATTTGCATCAATTATTTTAACTTGAGTTAAATATTGAACTATATTTCAATATTGTGTCTGTGAGTGAGTGAGTGAGTGAGTGAGTGAGTCAGTCCGTCACACTTTTGCCCTGCTCATATCTCCACAACCGTTGCCCCCATCCATGCCAAATTTTGCACACACACTCCTTGACTGCCAAACTACAACCTCCAAGGACCCCCGGAGCCCCAGGGACCCCCAGGTCCCTGGGGGACCCCCAGATGTAAAAAATGACCAAATGTGCTCACACGTCACACGTCACACTTTTTCCCTGCTTATATCTCCGCACCCGTTGACCCGATCCATGCCACATTTTAGACACACACTCCTTGCCTGCCAAACTACAACCTCCAAGGACCCCCGGAGCCCCAGGGGGACCCCCAGATGTAAAAAATACCAAATGTGCAAAAATGACCAAATGACCACCCCAACGGGGCTGCTCACGGGGAATTCCCGGGGACCACCGACTCCTGGTGCTCCAGAACGGATGCAAAAGTGGTGGCGCCCCCAGTGGAGGACCCCCTGCCACTGCAGCACACATAAAATGCCGTAACTCGGGCTAGGAGCGCGGGAGAGCCGGGACGCTCTCCCGGCGGACCTATTCGTCGCCCTATTCGCCACATTGTTTGAATGGTACCCCATGCAGGAATCATAAGGAATGCTATTGGCTGGTCGCATGCAACCGCAGGGATACATGGGAGAATGTGGTCGGAGCTTCCCGAAATACAGCACACGAAGAAGAACACAGCTGGCTGGTATCAGTTTAGTTGGCCACGCCTCCCGCAACTTTATCATCAATTTTAACATAAATGGGACCATATTTGCACCAAACGCATATCATGGTAATTAAAAGGCAGTTTTTGACTAGCGATAGGAACCATAAAGTATTTATGACAATGTTTATTAAGGTTAGAAAATCAAAGAGGAAAATGAATGGGGTCCAGTGGAGAAAAAATCGTTTTGGTACCTCGCGGGGGGAAAACAGCGCAACTAGCGGCCAATCATGGGATCTTTCTCGTGTCTCATTGTACAGCTTGAGTGCAAGTAATTACTGTTGTCAGATTTGTCAGGAGGAATAAACAACCAGGTCAATGGAAACAAGCCCAAAGTAAGTGAATATAGGCCACAGAGCACTTTAAACCTAAATACTTCCCTATTTGAAAATAGCCAATCTACAAGCTCACAACCACCATTACAAGCAACTTTACAGAAATAAAAGCCCAACATGGCTTATAATAGTCAGACCTGGCAACACTGCATGTTATTTCCTCGAACCTACCACAACATGGCTTATATTATCAGACCTGGCAACTGCATGTTGTTATGTAGGCTAGCTTGCTTGCTAACACAAACTGCACATGAAGCCACAGACAGAAAACCACAAACCACACCTCTCTAAAATCAATACGTTTTTAAATTAATCTTGAGAAATGTACAGCTAAGCTGCAATGATGTATGGGACAACAAGTAAACTTCTCCTGTGCCTGTTCCATAATGGGAGCGTTTCACTGTTTTAATGCAACGTCGTGACGCACAGGCATTCAGTGCCCTATTCACGGCCCGCCCACTCAGCAAAGTTTTCAGCAACTTCCTGGTGCTGACGTCAGTTTTGAAGGGGAAACTATCACAGAAATCGCTGGACTTAAAGCCAACAAATCATTATTTCAAACGGTAAAGTAAATTATAATGTGCCTTTGTGCCTTTTACTATCTTGTGTTCTTGATCATGCTAGCCGTATTTTATACTTCACTATTCGGAAATTGCATTAAAATTGTGATTTCTGTGTTAACTCTATGGGCTTTTAGCAGGGTTTTACCCTTCAAAACGTGACTTCAGCACCAGGAAGTTGCTGAGTGGGCGGGCCGTGAATAGGGCTAACTGTTACTTAATGAGTGTAGCCAAGGAGCGCTATAATCTCGCTCCAGCCGTGCCTAAGCGAGAGAACAACTTTATTCTAACCCATTTAGGCCTAACCTATAGAATAGGGCTAAATCAGAAATTAGCCTACAAAACAAATATGTTGCTACATACTGTACATGTACTGTAAGCCCCTCCCAAACAGCAAAATGTGTTCCCGGCCTACATGAGTCACATAGTTGTGAAAAGAATTCCTCAGCAAAAAAAATAAAAAATAAAATTGAAAAAAAGAAGAAGAAAAGAAATCATAGAGCGGCGGTCGGATTTTAAGGGGCGGCGGCCCGCCGCTCCTTAATACATACTAGCCCTTACCCGTTCAAAGATATGAGCTCCAAAATGATGTGCAGTGTGTGGGTTATGGGATGTGCACTGTGCATACAGTATATGAGGGATGGAAAGTAACTTTAACTGGTGCTTGCATGATAATATGTAGGAGCATCAATGTAAGAAATGCCCGTTTCGTTTAATGGCTAACCCCCCCCCCCCCCCGCCCGCCCGCCCGCCTGCCCGCCTGCACACACACACACACTCCCCCCCCCCCCCCCCCGTGTGTGTGTGTGTGTGTGTGTGTGGGTTTGTGTGTGATTGTGCATGGCCTGAACAACAGCGCCCCTCCCTTAACATGTGTGGTCACAAAAGGTACTGTAGGCTAAATAGATATAGATACACCATAAAAATGCTATTATACAGCATACGATTTGTGAAAGTGACAAACGGGCTTCACAGTTATGTCAGGTGTGTTCATATGCTGATGGTGATGCGATTTCAGATCAATTGCTCCAGCCACCGAGGAGAAACGCTGTTTCATACAGACAGACACTCACTCAGACAGACATTCGCAAAATTATAGTATAGATAGGGGAAACACTGCGTTGTGAGCTTGTAGATCTGCTGTTTTTGGCAAAGAGCTTTGGTGTAGAGGGGAAAAAGAGCAGACTGAAAGTACAGAGTGAAAGGTCAAGTTTATTAAGTATAGACAGTTCAAGTGGTTAAATATCTGAAAACACAAATTGACGTGAATCCAAAATATACTGATAATTGTGCTGTCAAACGAAACTATATGGAATCTATTAACAGGTTGTGGGGGTCCCTGCTTCATTTCTCTCTCAACTAAGGGGTCCTTGGCCTGAAAATGTTGAAGACCCCCTGCGGTAGAAGTAAGGAGGGTTCCGGCAGCAGGTCCGGTGCATCAGCAGGACAATGGTCAACAGAGGTAAGAAAGAGACACTTTTACTGCCTTTTTATTTAGGTGTAAAATACAAATTAAGGGACTAGTCCCATTATTTTCCAGGGAGTACCAGTACAAATGAAGGGACTTTTCCCTTAATTTATTCCTATATGCTTCATTATATAACGAATAGTGAAAATAGCCAATTTGCAAGCTCACCGCCCATCACAATGTGAAGTGTTGTGAGCTTGGTGAGTCCATGGCTTGGGGTTTGGAGCTAGGAGCCACTTGTGCATGTGATTGATGACTAACCTTGAGGAGTGATCACTGTTGACAGGTGACATGTAATCAATAGCTATAGCTACTGTGCTGCACCTAGTTTGTGCACAAATTGATATCATCATAGGAGACAGATACTAACGTTTGGATTGTTGCGACCGTCAGGTTACTATGAAAACCTCCACCGGCTGTCCATCAGTCAGTCAGTCCGTCCGTCCCTCCATCTGTCCTTCACGTCACGTCACACTTTTGGCCCTACTCTTATCTCCGGCACCGTTGCCCCTATCCATGCCAAACTTTGCACACACACTCCTTGGCTGGCAAACCACAACCTCCACCCCTGATGTCTCACATGCCCCCCTTCTAGTGCCACCATGAGGCAGGAACCAATGCCACTTACAGGCCAATTTGTGTATACATGCGACCTGACGGTCGCTTATTTCCCGATGAGGGAGTCTTACTGGTATTTGACTATTAGATTGCTACCTGTAACAGACAATCATTGTGTAGCTTCAAAGTCAAATAGTGAGGATTGATTTATACAGTACATCATAGTGTGCATGATGCTATCCTGTAATATTGCATCAATAAATTACATGTTGAGGGTAGTTTGATGTTATATATAACTAGACAGCCAATCTGAGTGTGTCAGTGTGACACAGTCATGCACACAGTCCAGCTCTTTCTGTTAATTAGATTAGTGCAGTACCTGTTTAGAGTACTTGGAAGCCAGTCAATGACATCGTCAGTCATCTATGGCACATTTTGGCGCAGCAACTTGAGAGAGTTCATATTATGCGCAAATAGGGGACATAGACAAATATGTCAGTATTTACGCATAGACAAGCATAAAACTTGGTGTGAAGCTCTGCATTTTCTGCTTGTCGGATTTTATTGTTTATTTGGATCCCCATTAGCTACTACCTTAGCAGCATGCAGCTACTCTTCCTGGGCTCCACAGAAATAAAATACATTACAAAACACGTATAAGTTTTACAGTACAATATAAGTAAACAGTTAAAAATGTTAAAATACAACCAAAATATAAAACAAATAAATAATAATTATGGTACATCATTGCAGAAGTACATCTCAATGATATCTCAACAACCAAAAAAAAAAAAAACTTCAAATACAGAATAGACTCTATAGAAACATTAAACATTGTGCATTGTCGCCGTGATCAAAGGCAAATTACATTCAATATTTCTTTAATTTCTTGTTAAAGTCAGATTTACTTTTTGCTGTATGATTGTGATGGAAGACTTTGCGTCGACCATCATGTTCAGGTATCGGTAGGCCTACCCAGCATGGTTATGTTTTGTGTTGTACGCTTATGTTCAAACAGTATTTTTTTACTATTGCTTTTAATACAACCACATGGTGGCCACTGAGTGAACGAAGACAAATACAAATAACACATTGTTTCTCAACGTCAAGTCCGGGGACCACCAGGGTCCAAATGGACCCTTAAGGGTCTGTAAGGGTGTACAAATAAGCCCTCTAAAAGAATGAACACTTAAATCGGCACTTCAATTTGTGTCAATTCGTGATTTTACACTGTAGATTGTAGTCCCCGAGATATCCTAAAAGTGTTCACTTCGTGACATTGGATTTACATTAGAGGCACTGTTTTTAGTTGGGTCGTTGTTTTTTAGCTGGCTGCTTGGACCCTTTTCTGTTACTGTTGTTAGTCAATGCTGCTGGGCACTACTGGGTATGTCCATATTTGGACATAACCCTGGCACCCAAACAAACCCACTTTGGCGTGTTGATCCGAGTGCTCCCCAATTCCCTCTCTCTACCACCCCCCGTCCCCCCCGTCCCCATCCCCGTCCCCCCGTCCCTCTTTCTCTCTCTCTCCCTCCCTCTCTCTCTCTCTCTCTCGCACTGATCGAGTTCTAGTCTGACGATACAAACAACTGAAATTATGGGGCATAATCCAGACACACCAACAGACAAATTACAACTTAATGTAATATGCCTAAATACCTTTTTAGGTTAATTGACATGACTGCCCATGACAGTGATCTGTGATGGTCTTGGATGTCCTCGCATCTTTTCAGGAGTTCATGTTATAATATCAGTTTCAGTCTGTTAACTATAACACAGCTGCCCTGAACATTCCAAACCTTGTGAACATCCAATTCATAATTGCTGTAGGAATTGACATAATGTGTCAGAAAAACAGCTGACAGTTAGCGTTCTAGCTACTAATGTGACATTTATTAACTATTATTACCAGCTGATTATAACAGCTGATGGATGTTGATATGGGTTTTCACATGTTTCCTAGCAACTATAGAGTGGCTATTGAAACCGGGTCATTAGTTTAAATTAGTAATTTACATTAATTAATGGAAATAACATTTGCAATCATTTAAGCTATATTTCCTGTTAATTTATTACATTATTTAATCTATCCACTTGTCTAATTTGTCATTTATTTTTTATTTAAAATAAATTATATTTTCTGTTCTCTGCATTTACAGTATGTAGATTTCCACAAAATAATGGACTACACAAAGAATTATGAAATGACAAACTGCCAAACAATTCCAAACCCCACAGTGCATCCGTAGATGATGTGTGTTAGTGAAATGCTTTCAAGACAGATGGGACCTCAATTACAACCTAACAGTTTGTAATTGAGGAGCTGTAAAGGGAATATAGCTTAAGCCTTAGGCCATCTGACTGCTTCACACTCACAATTTTCCATAAACAAAAGTGTTTTGATGCTGCAGTTTCATTAGCAGGTGTACACAGCAACGCCCTAGTGTTAGCTGAAACCTTTATGGACCCATTTCTACATTCCGACTTTAAAACCTATTGTCCCTGTTTTGAGTCATTATATGTGAACACTTAAAAAAAAGAAAAACATCTAAAAATAGCTGATCTACAAGCTTACAATGTGTCAAGATGTGATGAGTTGTGAGCTTGTAAATCAGCTATTTTAGCTATTCCTCGTACGACCAACGAGTGGTTAACACTAGATTTGATTTAGTCACTATCAGGCAGAAACCTTGTATCTCCAAGTTTCAAATGTGTACTGTATGTTTTTTGGTAAATTAAAGCCGTACAAAAACGTTGCACAATAGTAGTGAAAATAGCAGATATACAAGCACACAAAGAGTATGTTTTCCCCTCCGTCCGTCCGTCCGTCCGTCCGTCCGTCCGTGCGTGCGTCCGTCCGTCCGTCCGTCCGTGCGTCCTCGCAGTTTGTGAGCACCTAATCTCAGTCGCCGTTGGCCCGATCGCTGCCAAAGTGAGCACACACATTCCCTGGATGCCAATCTAGAACCTCTGCCCTACATTTTTTAAATGGGCCTTTTCTAGCGCCACCTAGTGGCCGATGTTCGCAAAACACTTCTAGTTTTAACACTGATTTATTGTGCCGTTTGTGTCACTATGGTATCATTCTCTTCAGTATGTTATTATTTTTATAGTGATTGTCTCACTGTACAAATTCACCAGTCATAAAAGAACCTCACTCCATATTTCCATATTCTATAGACCTTTACAAAATACAGATATAGTGGACCATGTCTTCCCCAAGCCATTAAGCCCTGGGTGATATTCCCTTTTCCCTACCCCAGGGATAAGGTACATGATGGCTCCTGTCAGCCGAGTGGAGCGTCTCACACACACACACACGCACGCACGCACACACGCACGCGCGCACGCACGCACACGCACACGCGCACACACACACACACACACACACACGCGCACACACACACACATTCAAATTATTATACTAGTGAGGACATCAACCATTTAGGACAGTGATTCTATGATGGACATTTAAAAAAAAATCACACCCGTGTGAACTGAGCGGTGGTTTACCCACCAACCCCCCCCCCCGTGTGTGTGTGTGTGTGTGTGTGTGTGTGTGTGTGTGTGTGTGTGTGTGTGTGTGTGTGTGTGTGTGTGTGTGTGTGTGTGTGTGTGAACAACAGCGCCCCTCCCTTAACATGTGTGGTCAGAAAAGGTACTGCCAGGCTACATACACGGCCGGACGGCCGGACGGACGGACGCATACATACCCACACACACGGCCACGTATAGGAGACGGTGTGACCACCGCTCAAAAATAGCATATATGCAAGTGTGATATCACAGTGTCTGTGCTTGACACCGGCGTGCACGTAACCAAACCATTTATCTTGTGACTACTATAGGACAATTGTTGTCACTTCTCTGGTTCTACTATACTTGTGGACATGCGCAGAATGCGCACGCACACACACACACACACACACACACACACACACACACACACACACACACACACACACACACACACACACACACACACACACACACATATACACGCACACACACAAATGCACATTCACGCACGCACGCACGCACGCACACGCTAGGAGACTGCTGGAAGCGCACTTGCTCCACTTTATATGTACCTTACAATACATTACTCCATTAACATGTTAATAACAGCACGAGTAAAGGCAGAGGGTGTTCATCTAAGGCAGAGCCACATCTGCTCCGTAGACCTGCTGTAGGCAGCGGTCCATCACACTGGAGATGGAGAGAGACACCCTGATATGGACCCACTCTAATTTATGCTTTATTATCTGCTCCTGGGTTGGTTGAACAGGCTGAACAGCGTGTGATGAACTGAGAATCATCCGAGTTGCTGATCCGTGTACTGAGATGGAGGAGTTCATAAAAAGTACCGAGGTCACCGGGAGGGAGGGATATTATCTGGGTGCACAACAAAAATCATGCATCACACCTTTCTCTGTGCTTGTCAAAAGCAAACATGAATGGGTATAAAGGCTACTTGGCTTTGGAGGGAGAGAGAGATCCACCATTGCTGTTTTATTTTTATTATTTTTTTTTGCTGCCAATTGTTTAGTTTTTGGTGACCGTAGGTCGCATTTACTATGAAAACCTGCAGCTCATTTGCGTCAGTCAGTCACGCCTCATGTCACACTCCATAATATGGCCAAGACAGAATGAATTTGCCAAGTTTGACTCGGGTCACGGCAGCCACACTTATTATTTCTGTCCTTGTCCCTTTATGCCCATATTTGGAGTTACCTGATGTCATCCATTTAAGCCCATATCTGGGGTACTGTATGCCCCTATATGAACACATTGTGTCAGTCTCATGATAACCAGTGTGGTTGTCGCGACGCGAGTCACACACTTGCAAATTAATTCCGTCCTTGTCCCTATTATACCCATATATGGAGATCCCTAATGTCATCAATATTAAGCCCATATCTGGGAAAGCCCATATATGGACATATTGTGTCAGTCTCTGTTATTTCAGAGCGACCTTCTCGCCCTTAGAGCATCTTGCTGGTACTGAAGTTTAGTGTTTGTCTTGCCTGTTTTTTAACCTTTTCATCTTTTTATCTTATCATACTTTTCTTCTTTTTATTGTGACCGTCAGGTCGCAGTTACTATCAAAACCTCCACTGGCTGTCAATCTGTCTGTCTGTCTGTCTGTCTGTCAGTCTGTCAGACTGTCCGTCACATGTCACGTCACACTATTGTCCTACTCATAATCTCCGCCACCGTTGCCCCTATTCATGCCAAATTTTGCACACACTTTCCCTTGGCTGCCAAACCACAACCTCCACCCCTCATTTCTCACACCCCCTTCTAGCGCCACCATGAGGCAGATTCTTGCAAAACACATTTTTGGACACAGATTTTGCCCTACATTCACGCAAAGTCATGTCATCAACATGGATCTGTCCCATTTCCCATATTCCCTCCAGATTGGCTACCATTGCCTTCTAAAGTTTGTGTATGTGACCTGACGGTCGCTTATCTCCCGATTAGTGAGTCTTACTGCTGGTTTAATTAAAATCCAGTATTATCATGTGAATATTGCACTGCTGTTGCTATAGCACAGTCATGCCACACCACAATATTGTTGCTTCTACCTGTATGAGTTACAAATACATCCTCTTGATTCTCTTGAGAGAGACAGATGGAGATGGTGAGAGTGCATGAGATTGTGTGTGTGTGTGTGTGTGTGTGTGTGTGTGTGTGTGTGTGTGTGTGTGTGTGTGTGTGTGTGTGTGTGTATGTGTATGTGTGTGTGTGTGTGTGTGTGTGTGTGTGTGTGTGTGTGTGTGTGCGTGCGTGTGAGAGAGATTCTACAGCAATAATAATATCAAATTGATCCCATTTTGAAAGAGAAATTAAGTGATAATGTTTGTTGTAAACAGCATAGCTATCTTAAAGCTTTCATATCAATATTATTATAGGGCGCCAATGAAAACTATCCAATTTGTAAAAACATGAATCATTCATTATAGTTTGGAAAGCTCCTCATATACAGTTAGTATACTGTAGAACAAAGAACAAAGAAATGAAACAAGGGGCCTGCCTGTATCTTGTGCTCCTCGAACACTCCAAAGAATTAATCCCTCAACCAGTTTTGACAAGTAAACCTGTGGGGGGTAGCTAATGTTATGGCAGGGGACTCTATTTAAGTAGCCCGCTTTTTCACTTTTTTCCCCCTCCAAACTGAGTGATCTAATTATTGCATGTTAAATGGGCATCTGGTAAATGGTGCGTATAATGATGCGCTTCCACAGAATTAAGTGCCTGCCTGTCCTGCTGCAGGGGCTAACACACAAATTGGCCTTCTCTCTCGCTAGCTCTCTCCTCCGTTCTCCTCCTCCCATCCCTCATCTGGGTTCTGGGGGTAACCTCTCTCAGAGACACGCCTCAGGTTCTCCCAGGATTAATGACGGAACGGAAGGCTGAGGAGAGTTTTGTTCCATAAGCCATGTCATCACTATGTGGGGTAATGCACGGTGCAGACATGGCAACATACTTTTTAAAAAAAAGGGGGGGGGGGGGGGATTAATTAAGGAAAGTATAGATGGATTTATTTGTGAATCATTTTGCCTTGGGACAATTTGAATGCCATTAGGTTATGATATTAGTCAGATTCAGCACCATTCCTATTTTTTCTTCACAATTCTCCACTCATCATCACTATATCTACTGGTCCAGTCGTTATTGTGTATCATTATTTTGTGCTTTAACTATTGAAAAATAGCTCACAGCGCGGCACCGAGTGCCGCGCTGCGAGCTTGTAGATCTGCTATTTTTGAAAAATCGTGAAAATTAGAATTTTGACCTGATTCTATAAGTGTCTTTTGAATCCTTCTAAGGTTTTTTGAAAAACCTATATGTCAGCAATCTGGCTAGCCATCATCACAGAAAAGGTCCTTTTCATTTAACTGGAGCTCAGTTAATCTGTTCTTGAGAGACTACTATGTCGGTGGTTCTCATACTTTTTCACGTGAAGGACCCCCAAAATGATATGTATTCGTAGATGTGTAGATGTAGCAGATCTACAAGCTCGTAGCGCGGTGTGAGCTTGTAGATCGGCTATTTTTCACTGGTTAAAGCATTCAATAATCCTAGGCCTAAATGGGTTAAAGAAATAAATTTGAATAAATATATTTAGAAAAAACATTCTAAATTTCTGCTGTCTATGGATCCTGGGTCTATAGTGGGTTACCTCTCTACTGTGTTATAATATCTTCTCTATTCCAGTAAAGCCTCAATTACATTGCCGATATTTATCTAGGGCTGATATTTATCTACTGTCAGAGAATAACCTTTCTGAGTCATGAGACTGGAGAGCCATGTCTACTTAAATGTCATAACACAGGTTCATTATCAGAAGTCTTTAGAGGTGATCAAATGTCATATCTTACAGGTGGAAGTTATATTTTAGTGAATTGAAAGAAACAAAGGGGAAACATATGAAGCATGTGTATATCAATGGTGAGTTACAAATTCTACATTCTACAAAAAAAGAGAATTTGCCTCAAATTCAATATATCGTTATTGATCAGTTAATGTATATTTTGTATATAATCTGCAACATAATCAGTAACGTAAGTTGTCAAAGAATTATATTGGAGTAAAAAGTACAATATTTGCCTCTGAGATGTACAGTAGTGGATAATTATAAAGTGGAAACTGGAAATGCAGTACTCGAGTAAAGTACAGTACACCAAAATAACACAGGCTGGCAGGGTTGGTCCCTTTATTAGCTGACACTTTTATTAGATGACCTCTCACAAAACAAAGCCAGCTCAACATCAACAATGCTAGTAAAACGGTATATTGGGCCATAGCTATACACATATCATTTAGTTAATTGGTTGTAAAATAGTATCATGTGTCCAGATCTGTAATTACAGTACCCCCACCCTTTATCTCAACCGAGACCATCTGACCATATTTGTTTACATGGTGATTTACTGGACTGAAGATATCGGTTTCTTTATAAGCGTTTCAAGTAATAACAAAGTAAAATATAGCTGCAAGCAGCGATGAAGTGTCCAAGGCATAAAAAGCAGGAAAGCAAAAAGGCATCAAGGGAAAGCAAAGAAGAATATCAAAGAAAAACTAGAAGCAGTGTTCTTCCGAACAGGACTCCGGCAGGTCAGGTAGTTTTTTTTTAGCCTAGTGGTGACTCTATAATAGGCCAAAGTGAAAAGGGTGCCACGTGTTCTTTGGCCTTTCACGGCAATCGGACGCTGCATGCGGGATTTGAAGCATTTTGTTCCAAAAATGTGTTTTGCAAAAATTGACCCGCTGGTGGCGCTATAACAGGCCAATGTGAGAAGGGTGGCATCTGTTCCTTGGCCTAGTGGGAATGTGTGTGCAAAATCTCACACACATAGCAGGCTGCGTTTGAGACATTTTGTTCAAAAAGGAGCAATCCTGCAAACCTTGGAATTCAATGTTAGCCAATTAGATAGAATATGATATCTGACAAATCCGTCATGATTACATCACTGTAGAGATACTGTGTACTGATTTGTGTGATTTTCGGATAAAATCTGAAGGAGTAATATCGAAGAATGTGTTTTACATACTGTAAGTTGGCCTTCTGGTGGCGCTATAAATGGCAGATGTGAAAAATGCAGGGCACAGGTTTTTCCTTGGCCTCTGGGAAGTATGCATACAAAGTTTTAAACTAATCGGTGGTTATAGGTAAAAGCACAAATTGGCCTCTACACAACATGTATGCAAAAGACTGTAGGCCTATATGCAACAGACATAAAAAACTGTTACACCTGGACAGTTTGATTATGTACTGTACATAGTAAGCCTTGCTGAGCTATGAAGATCATATGAATCGGCACAGCTATGAATCTCATAGGGCAGGAGCCTATCTCCTGTTTCTGTAGCGTAAGGCAACTTGATGTACAAGTACACCCCCTGGACATGACGCTAGCATGTCACAGGTAGTTTCCCCCATTCCAACCCCTGATTCTGAGTTTCAAGCAGGGAGGCACTGGGTAACATTTTTTAGAATCTTTGGTATGACGCGACCGGGGTTTGAAACTGGATCTCCCAGTCTCAGGGCAGACACTGAAACCACTAGGCCACTGAGCTGGTACATGATATCGTTGCAATCCTTGAAAATCACAACATAGGTGTAGACATGACAGTTTGTATTATAATGCTTGTTTCAGGATTTATGATGCAAAATACATTATTTAGTAATGGCGGATATTAAAATACGCATCAAGGGGGGTTGGGGGACATTTTTAGGAAGGCTCCATATCAGACATTGTTCAAGGAACCAAACTGTGAAGTGTACCAAATATCATGGTTTTACATTTATTTAAACCCCAGGCGGGATTCGATCCAACAACCTTCTGCATTAAAGGCATATGCCCTGACCACTACACTAGGGAGCCACAGAATCTGTTAGCCATGTTTGTTTAAAAAAAAAGTTCTATGTAGGCTGAGTGCCTTGATTTTATTGATTTCTTTTTTATATTTTGGAGGCTTGGGGTGAAATCAATCTGAGTAAAGGTAATCTGAGTATTTCTGACATTTTCGAGTGATCATATTTTCTTTTACTCAAAACGGCCAGTAGAGAAGGGCTCATTTTAAACATGAACGTGATCTGGAGTTAGATCAGACGTGTCAACATTAAAGAGTTTGACACACGCACATGCCATGGGCATCCAGGATGTTAACATCAACTCTACCCAACGTGGGGTTCGAACTCACAACCATCCGAATATCAGGCACAGGCACTGACCACTACACTATGGCAGTCACACATAATGGACCTGTCATTTAAAAAAAAGAAAAGAAAAAATAAAAAGTTTCATGTAATGTACTTGACGCCTTCTTTCAAAATGATATAGCGCCCCCCTTTGGCCAATTGGGGTAAGATTGGTTTCAGTGATATTTGGACTAACCCTCTATAGTAGTTCATCATGAAATTTTACTTTGCATGTATGTTTTAGAGGCAGAAGAATAATTTGCATAAGACTTGCAATGTTGATTGAATTATTAAAAAAGCATGTTTCAATTTAAAAAAAAAACGATCTGACAGATCTTTAGATATTGGTCCAAAGTTCATGTAAAAAAAGTTCCGTGCACGTGACGCGAAAGTACCGGAATAAAAGCGGGTTTAAGTGTTTTACAAACTGCTCAAAGTGGCGGAAAATCTAAGAGCGGAGCTTACTTAACAAAGACACAGATGTCTTCCGCTTGAGTCAAGGCACGCGTGTAAGCAAGTTGCATGTCTTCAAACGAAACGAGGCATGACTTATGCCCCTTTAAAGTTTGAGTTTTCAAACGCTTCGTATAGCGCCCCCCTTTGGCCAATTGGAGTAAGATTGCTTTCGGTGATATTTGGACTAACCCTCTACATATTTGCCAAATGCCATGAACGTGTCACTTTGCATGTATGATTTAGAGGCAGAAGAATAATTTGCATAAAACTGCAACATTGAGTGAATTATTAAAAAATAATGTTTCGCTTTAAAGAAAATCCGGCCGCTGTGCGTTGACCGTGTTGGTCCAAAGTTCATGTAAAAAAAGTTTCGCGCACGTTACGCGAAAATCCCAGGAGGAGATAGATTTTGACTGTTTTTCATATAATTCAAAATTGTGGGAGAGGTAAAGGTCAGAGGTCAAAAGTCAGAGTGTAAAAGTTGTTCGGCATGAGGAGACGCATAAGTGTATACAGGTTTCATTAATGTACCTGAAACAGGGCATGAGCTATACCTGTTCAAAGTTGGCATTTTTCAAAGGCTTCCTACAGCGCCACCCTTTGGCCGATTGTTGCGAGCTTCGCGTTTTAGCCGTTTGGCATAGTCCTCTGCCATACTGCCGAGTTTCGTAAAAAGCGACTGCACGGTCTAGCCGCTAGAGAAAAAGTGGCGGAAGAATAATGATGAAGTCCAATATCAATGAGTGGCCTTCGGGCACTTTGTGCCTTGGCCACTAATAACAAAGCCTGATCTTGATTGTGTTTGATTGTGATTCTTTCTATTTTTCTGTACAATGACAGTGATAGTTTTGCCAGGGTGTCATTAGGGATTCCAGAGGAATTGCCACCTCCTATCTTTCAGTTATCTTATTCATATTTTCACCACTTCTGATTATTATAATATCTTTTGAAGATATTGCGTGTATCTCAATCCAGCCATAATCTACAAACTAAAATAAGGCTTACTTTTTTTGACACCCTCTAGTTCAGGGGTCTTCAACAGGGGAACCCTAGGTGGTCCTCAGAGTTACTACAGTGGGTCCTCCAAATCTTTGAGTAAAAAAAATGTTGCGCGAGGCGTTGTGAGCTTGTAGATCGGCTATGTTTGACAAAGGGGTTTGGTGTAGAGGGGAAAAAGAGCAGACTAAGTACAGAGTAAAAGGTCAAGTTCGTTAGGTAATGACGGCTCAAGTAGTTAAATATCTGAAAACACAAATTGACATGAATCCAAAATACACTGATGATTGTGCTGTCAAACAATGAAACTATATGGAATATATGAAATGCTCCTTGCTTCATCTCTCTCTCTCAACTAAGGGGTCCTTGGCCTGAAAACATTGAAGACCCCTGCTCCAGTTGTTCTTTCTGAAATTATGCCTCTGATTGTTGTAAATTGTAAATGTCTTTGCTTATGCGATGACAGTAAAAGGAATTGAACTGAAGTAGTCTTTTGTATGTTCTCTGAGACTCATATCAGGCTAAATGAATTGTAGTCATTGTAGAACAAGTAGAAATGTTTCCTGTAGATTCATTCAGGAATTTATGGACAATGCATGTATGACAACTAGAGGTAGCAGAGGACAGAATTTTTTATTGTGTCTGGCTTCTATCACAGGGTAATTCACAGTGTTTTGTTGTGTTAATCCAGTATTGACCGTAAAAGCAAAATGATCGCTGTGTGAATATCAATGGCAGTGGCATGAATAATGCAGAACGTAGACAATCTATGGAGGTATTGTCATTGGCAGATGTACAGGTAGTTACACAGTAAAATCCTCCCTGTTAATTTAATCCACTTGTAACTCTGTCTCTCTCAGTTAAAGCTGCAATCCGTTAGTTTCATGTCCTACTCTGAATTTGAACCTGGTCCCCACGTGCGAGACCCACATTTCTGGTGCTTTTCCAAGAGGGAATCCTCGCTATAGGACAGGAGATTTGTGCTGATGACGTGATGAGCTACAGGCAGAACTAGTTGTCAACCAAGTTATGTGTCCTACCTGGTATGGAATAGTAGGGAGACTGCCTCCAACCACTACAGATGTGCTAGTTATTTTACAATAAATGCACAAATGCTCTGTATGTATGTATGTATGTATGTATGTATGTATGTATGTATGTATGTATGTATGTATGTACATACAGTATGTATGTATGTATGTATGTATGTATGTATGTATGTATGTATGTATGTACAGTATGTATGTATGTATGTACAGTATACGTATGTATGTATGTATGTATGTACAGTATGTATGTATGTATGTATGTATGTATGTATGTACTCTGTACATACATACTGTACTCTGTACTCTGTGTGTGTGTGTGTGTGTGTGTGTGTGTGTGTGTGTGTGTGTGTGTGTGTGTGTGCGTGTGCGTGCGTGCGTGCGTGCGTGCGTGCGTGCGTGCGTGCGTGCGTGCGTGCGTGCGTGCGTGCGTGCGTGCGTGCATGCGTGCATGCGTGCATGCGTGCATGCGTACATGCGTACATGCGTGCGAAATATCTTGAGAACTGACTTCAAACCTGCCATACCAACGACTGTCCATAAAAGGAACACACACAACGGGCACTCTGACAACGGGGATTGCTTAACCGGGTGGGGCATGCATAATTCCCAATTTGCATAGTTTCTGACTTGCATCATTCACGAGTACCGGTCTAGTACTGTTGTATTAACATGTAGTCTACAATACAGATACAGCTTAAAATTGTGTTTTATCAATTAGAATACGTTTTGCAGCTTTAACCAGTTTAAACCTGGCGTCCCTGTTTTAGCCATGCTGTATAGGCTACTGAATAATATTCAAAGAATTCCAAAGAAGAAATAAAAATAGTGAAAATAGCCTTCTATAAGCTTTCAGTGTATCACGATCACATTATGAGCTTGTAGATCGGATATCTTAGCTATGTTTGAGTAACATTATCGTACGATAAAATATAGGTTAACCCATTTAGGCCTAGAATTATTGACTGCTTTAACTGTTGAAAAATAGCAGATATACAAGATCACAGCGCGGCACCGAGTGTGAACGTTTGTAACTCAAATTTTGCTTCTGGGGGGTCCCTGGAACTAAATATTTTGAGATGGGGGTCCGTGGCCAAATACATATCATTTTGGGGGTCCTTCACATATAAAAGTTGACATAGTAGTCTCTCAAGAACAGACTAACTGAGCTCCAGTGAAGTGAAAAGGACCTTTTCTTTGACGATGGCTATAGCCAGATTGCTGACATAGAAACATAGGGTTTTTCAAAAAACCTTAGAAGGATTCAAAAGACACTTATATAGAATCGGGTCAAAATTCAAATTTTCATGACTTGTCAAAAATAGCAGATCTACAAGCTCGCAGCACGGCACCGAGCTTGTATATCTGCTATTTTTCAATAGTTAAAGCAGTCAATAATTCTAGGCCTAAATTAGGTTTTTTCAATGCAACACATACTGCCCCCTTCCTGCAGGTGTGTCCTGGTTCTTGTAGCGCCACAGTGTTGCCCCTGGATTTCAGTAACAAGGCAGACCAGCCGACCTTGGTCCGTGTGATTGATGACAGACATGCGGGGAGTCTGCGTATGCTTATTGTCTCATTAATGGACACATCCATCTGTCAACAGGCCACACATTCACATTAGACATCATTAACTATGACGAGATTAGAGGATGAAGTGGTTTCTAAAAGTGTACTGTATGTAAAACTGTGTGAGGTGTTTGGGAGGACATACTATATGCATTTGTTTCTGGCAGTGATGGAAGTATTCACGTTTCTTTACTTAAGTAAAACTATCAATACTAAAATGAAGAAATTATCAAGAGCCTTCTATTCAAAAGTAATTTAAAAGTATAAAATATATTTACTGTACCAAAAGTAAAAATACTCATTTAATATGCAGAATGGTTACTTTCACAGTCATATCTTGTGATTGTAATTATATTTTTATTTTCACTTGAATGTTGCAGCTGGAAAGTAGGACCATACAAAAATGTTAATACTCAAGTAAAAAGTACCTCACATTTATACTTAAGTACAGACTTGTGTAAATGTTACTTTCCACACCACTGTTTGTTACTGTGTGTGCGCTTTAGAGCACAATGTGATGTGCATAGACGTAAACAACGTCCTGTACAACTGTGTTGTAAATTATATAAATACAAGTTTAATACATACTGTATCAGTATATTCAATTATATGCAGCTGTGCATATGGCACATGGACAATAAAACCTCGAATAAAACTCTGAACATAATTGTAAATGTTTCACAGCTGTGTTTGTTAACATTCAGCAATGCTACTGCATGTCCAGAGAATGTTATGGTCTCATGTTTTATAGCAAATACCAAACTGACCGCTTTTTCCAGAGCCACTTGTATTTTGAACCCAGGCACAGCACACAAAGCTACCTCATTCTCCATCAGCAGAGCTACACTAGTTATTTAGGTAGGTCATTTATTTATCCCCAAATCACAGGACATAAAACATTTCTTTCCCACCAACAACACGAGAGAAACACATTTACAGACGAGAGGTGAAAAATGCATCAACCAAAGAGGCTAATAATTGTTGAACGAAAAACAAGAGCACGCCTAGTTTTTGAACAATAGCAAGATTAGGATGACGAAATCCGAGCGGTATGGAGCGCTCCCTCTCCTCTCGTCAGGCAGGGACGTGCTGGCCATTGCGAAAAGCGGGACAATTCCCGAACGGCCGGTTCATTCCCGGCCGGTCCAGGCCGGCCATTAGGAAAAAAATTAAAATAAAATGACGGCCTTTGTTCCATTTTGGGAGCTGGGCGGCCAACAAAGTAAATCGTCACTGTCGGGCAGAAACCTTGTATCTCCAAGTTTCAAATTTGTACATTTTTTCGCAAAGCAAAGCCCTGCTTCACCATACAAGGCTGTCGCACAAAAGTAGTGAAAACAGCAGATCTACAAGCACTTGTAGATCGGCTGTTTTCACTAGTTTAAATCATTTTTAAAATGGTTTTGGACATACAAGGATTCCAACCGACAATGACGAAATATAACTCATGTAATTGGCCCACTGGCTTGTCACTTGTCATGATCTTAAATGGACAATCTTTGAGTAGTAGCAGCAGCGCTATAGAGAGAGATCTCTCTCTATTAGCGCGCAATGAGGGCCTCTACAACTCTTTTTCCCAGGCTGAATCAAGGGCCCAGCATGTCCCTGACTGGGAGTGAGCGGGTCTGAGGAGCACCAGACTGGAGCTGTACACTCCACTGCCTCTGCATGCTGAGGACAGCTGACACACGCTGGTATCAAGACAGACACATCAACGGTCCAACATTACAGAGAGGACGGACTGATCCAAAAACCTGTCCGTCCCCCACCGGACGCCTCACCTGTCCCCAATATAGGCAGCCAAATCTCCTTGCGACATGCATGAATGCACCATATAAACATGTATAAGCTCCCACAGACAATGGGACATAAAGCTGCGCGCACACACGCGCACACGTGCACACGCACACACGCACACACACACACACACACACACACACACACACACACACACACACACACACACACACACACACGCACACACACACACACATATATATCTAGTAAGACTCCCTAATCGGGAGATAAGCGACCGTCAGGTCGCAGCGTGATTTTAGGCCAAAATGTGTAGGAGCAGTGTCCAAAAATGTGTTTGAAAAAAGCAGCCTGACGGTGGGGCTATGTGGGACAGATCCATGTTGATGAGATGAGTGTAGACATACTGTGTACTGATTTGCGTGATTTTAGGGCAAAATCTGTAGGAGCAGTGTCCAAAAATGTAAAACTTGCTAGCTGAACGTAAACCAAAAACGGACCTTTTGCCAACTGTTTTGGTGGGCCTAATTTATCCATACTGTAGGTTTGCGAGCTGCGTCGCACACCGGAAATAGACGATATATAAACTCATAGCGCATTGCAACGTGACACGATGTGAGCTTGTAGATGTGTTATTTTCAATGTATGACACTGGCAGACAACTGTGTTTTACACATGCTGTGGAGTTAGTAAGGTTGGGTTAAACATGAGAGAACGGTGGCCTAAAATGTTAGTGTCCTCACAAGCATGTGAGCTTGTAGATCAGCTCATGTCGGCGCGTGACACCCAGCTAAGCACAAACCAGGCTTTAGTCACGGTCCGGTGGCAGTGTTGTCTTGACCACATGTTCTGACCACATGTATTGACCATGTCCGTTGACCTGAAGTGCTGCTTGCATGGGGCTCGCAGGCTGTGCTTCCACACTGGAGTGGATTAGGAGACAGCAGGTCTAACAGCTTGCTCTGGTGCCATCCTGCATGGCTGCCATCCTGCCTTCAGCAACTGCAGATGCCTTCCTCACTAGTGGGTATGTAGAATATGGTGTGAAAGGTGGCAAATTCACTGCCACCAGACCTTTATAATATGCAATAGCGTTGTTGTCCGATGAAAACCTTGTATGTCCAAAACCGTTAGTTTTGCATTTATAATTTTAAAAATGATTTAAACTAGTGAAAACAGCCGATCTGCAACCACACAACGCCTCGCACGGCGAGGCCTTGTGTGCTTGTAGATCTGCTGTTTTCACTACTTTTGTGCGACAGCCTTGTCTGATGAAGCAGGGCTTTACTTTGCGAAAGAACATACAAATTTGAAACTTGGAGATACAAGGTTTCCGCCCGACAACAACGATATAATATAATGATAAACAGATACTACAATTATGACACTTTCAATTAACTTTTAATTATTATTATTATTTGCCCCTAATATTGAATATACAGTCACTCATAATAGGGTTTTGCATTGTTGACTTTCACACAATGCCAGCCTAAAATGGCCAAGAAACATATAGATCAGTAAATAATTTGTTCTAATAATAATAATAATAGTTTTTTGTCATCCAGCAAGTATTGTAACATGCATGTCATAATATTAAATACTACAAAGCAAGCAGAGACCATACAAGAACACATCGTGCTATTTTATTTATTTATTTGCAGCGGCTTAATGGAGGGTTTACGGCAATCATCGGGCACCAGGGAACGTCTGAGGAAGCTCAAGGTCGTTCAGGTTTACGGCGTACGCGCCACAATACACCCACCAAAACAAACAAACAAGTCTGACATGGATTCCAGCCCTGCCATATCCCTCCTCCAGCTCCCCCTCACGGGAGTCTGTAGGCTCGCATGCACGGCTGGTAAAAAGAGGCCTTAGCTGTGAAGGTCACCTTCAACGGCTTCCCCGGCTTTTACCTGCACTCCACTCGGCGAACACGAAATCCATCACCTGGCAGCTCCATGGTAATAGACTCATTTTTTTCTGGCGGCTGGTTGTCGGGGAGATTCACAAGGGACACAGGTGTGGTTCCCGCGCGGTGAATAATTGACCCTGTGCCAGGAGGGAACATAGAGGTCATCCCAGCCAATGACAGAGAGGACACCCCTGAGCCCGGACACACATCGTCTCACTCTGAGTGGGAGGTAGAGAGAGAAAGGAACGGGGCAACGAGACTTAAAAGAGACATATATCGTCGTTGTCGGGTGGAAACCTCATGTGTCCCAAGACCGTTCGTTTTGTATTTTTCATTTTAAAAATGAACGAAACTAGTGACAACAGCAGATATACAAGCACACAACGCCTCGCACCGCGAGGCGTTTTCACTACTTTTGTGCGACAGCCTTGTATGATGAAGCAGGGCTTTACTTGGTGAAAAAACGTACAAATGTGAAACTTGGAGATACGAGGTTTCTGCCCCGACAGTGACGATATAGTATGGGAGGGAGACAGAGACGTAGACGAAGGGCGATACAATAATCAAGTTTAGGGCAAATAACATTCAGGAATCAGACATGGAGAGGTTTCATGCAGACATGCAGTTGATTGATTGTATAACATTGATTGAATAGTAGGTTACCATTCACTTTGAGAGACCATAACTGAAACACTTCAAATCTGTGCCACATAATATTTATCATAAAGGAAGTTGTGTCTTTGGTAAAATAAGTGTTGAATACTATAGCTGTGTCTCCAGCTCTTTATTACTGGAACTGGAACATTATAACATTTTGCTGATAAATGATTGGCTGACATTTTGTCCGAAAATGAATTCTCTGTCTATTAAAGAGCCACTGTTACTGAACAAACACTATAGCAAGGATTACTACCACAATATAGCGCGTTAACCTTTAACAACAATATTTTGTTTGAAAAAATATATATACATATCACTTTCCTTTAACCTTAATGTGAATGTTTAGATTTCTTGCTCAGTTTTGATGGCAATATGGTGGTATTTAAAGGGGTACTGTCACCTAAAGCGGTTGAGGGGCAGATTACACTGTGACATGAGCTTCTCTGAAAACGGTCTGAAACAGTCTGAAGCTCGCCCCCCAACAACAGCTGACCAGTACAGTAAGTAGTCATACAGTCAGGCTATACAGACAATTAATTTAATTGGCTTATAATTGCGCATCCTCACACAATGACATCATAAAAATATGAACTTGTTTTTTTAAGATGATTCTTAAAGTGACAGTAACCCTTTAGGTGACAGGCCTGCTTTAAATAACTGTATTTGAATTTTATAATAGATAGATGGGTTAGGTTAGTTTGGCTTGGATGAAACCTTGCTCAAATATGGAGTCATACATCATAGTTTGGTCATTATAGACAGGCCACATGAAGTCCAAGATTCACATGAAGATATGCCATTATTAGACACTGTCTTGTTTTTGTTAGGCATTAGGCTGTCACTGTCAACTCCAAAGATGCATGGCTAGATAACCTGATGGTAGTTATTGTAGTCAATATTGAAAAGAAGTCACTTTGGAACACATGAAATTGAAAACATCATCCAGTGCACCATTTTAAATTACGCTTATCCAAATCAAATGGTCCAAATAATTAGATTGCAACTGTAAGACAATACGGATATGCAACAAGTAAGTACAGTAAGCAACAATCCTACCATCTATCTACCATACATCCTAGTTTCATTTAAAGTACGTAACCACCTCTGTATTTGCTTCAATCGTTTGTTTAGCAGCCAAGCTAAAGTAACAGCTATATAGCACTACTACTAATGGACAGCCAAATGTAATCAATGTGGCAAGTACAGTCCTTTTCCTCCAGTAAGGCAGACAGATGATATTAGTCTATGCCTTTTGGACATGAATGCCTAGGCTGGTCTTGCAGTGTGCTGCCCAGGGGGCACAGGGTCCTAGCAAATACACATGTCTGTGAGCTCTAAGGCCTGGCACCGATCTGTGGATGGCAGTTGAGCTGGCAGACTATCTGAAATTGCATGCCAGAGCCACAGTGTTCTCCTTCTGTTCATGTGCTGCTGCACAAGTGCATTTTTCTTTTCTATTACTTCCCGATGCTTATCATACAACAAAAAAATTAACGCTATTTATGGAAAGGAAAATATGTTAAATCTCCTGCACCTGAGACCTATATGTCCCATTGTATAAAGGTGCTATACCAGCAAACACCAGACAAAATGACTGGACAATTGCAGAGGCAGTTTGGTACCTTAGTGTAAGAATAAAAACACAGTCATAATTATGAGTTTATTGTCATCAATGCTATTTGTTGATGTATTTCCTTATCTAAGTCAGAACAGCCTCCTCCACATACAAATCCCCCAACCCCTCCCCTTTTTATAAACTCACCACCCCTAGTGAAATGCTTCTGTGCACAGACACAGCTACAGCTGAGTAGTTAATTGCACCCTGTAAAGGGTTGTAGTGGGGGAATAAGAACTGTTCAACAATAACGAGAGCAATTTTCTATTAATGACTTGAGCTCAGAGTTGTCCCTCTTGTTTTAAGACTAAATATGATAAATATGGCTCAAGCCAAAACCTGCAGTCTAGATAGAAAGATTTTTGCATAATATTACTCAGTCTAAAATCCACGTATTGAACGAAGCGCTTCACCTTATTGATCCATGTTCTCCTGTTGTTCCTTAACCCATTTAGAACGGGTACACATTATTTTATGATTTAACTATTGAAAAATAGCAGATATACAAGCTCACAGCGCGGCACCGAGTGCCGCACTACGAGCTTGTAGATCTGCTATTTTTGAAAAATCATGAAAATTAGAATTTTGACCCGATTCTATGAGTGTCTTTTGAATCCTTCTAAGATTTTTTTTGAAAAACCTGTGTTTCTATGTCAGCAATCTGGCTAGCCATCGTCAAAGAAAAGGTCCTTTTCACTTAACTGGAGCTCAATTAGTCTGTTCTTGAGACACTATTATTTTCATGTGAAGGACCCCCAAAATTATATTTATTTGGCCACGGACCCGCATCTCAAAATATTTAGTTCCAGGGACCCCCCAGAAGCAAAATTTGAGTTACAAACGTTCGCTTGAAAATACAAAGATTTGCACACATTTTCACGACGTTTTCAAAAGATAGCAGATCTACAAGCTCGCAGCGCGGCACTCGGTGCCGCGCTGTGAGCTTGTATATCTGCTATTTTTCACTGGTTAAAGCATTCAATAATTCTAGGCCTAACTCTGTTGCAGGTTGGTGCTACATATTTTCATTTCATTTAGATTCAGGGTGCGGCCCTTCACTGGTTTTGTTCTCTCGTAGTGTTACACAGTGTTTTGCCCTGGGTAACTGATGTATCTCAGATACATAATTGACTTTGATAAGAACTCTGTCTGGAGTTGTAGTATTAAAGGAAATCAAGAATGGGACATGATAATGAAGTGCTCTTGGAGGATCAGCATCGAGGGCCTAAGGAGCCCAAGTTAATCATTTGTGTCGAGGATTGGCTATGACTGCAGCATAAAGCACTCTACAGAGACTGTTTGCGTTATGCACAAACTAAATCAATGAGCTGTACACTGTAAAGTCGTATGTGTTTATTTAACTGACAGTATACAAATGTAACAAATGGACATTTATGGGTCCATTAGGTTACATTTGTACTCCCTCAGAGTCACAGATACAAATTAAGACTGCAGAGTTTACTGTGTAAACATATGTTGCTACTCAGAATGTAATGATGGATAAAGCCCTGATCATTCTCGAGATTTCCACCTCCAATATAATAATGTATAACAGCTTGCTCTGGTGCCATCCTGCATGGCTGCCATCCTGCCTTCAACAACTTCAGTGGGCAACTGGGCATGCAGTCACTAGTGGGTTTGTAGAATGAATATTTGTGTTCCAGTTGTGAAAGATTACTATTCTCATTGTATACACTGAGTGGCACATGCAATGCCTTAGGGGTTGTTTATACTGTTGCAATTTTGATTACACACATGCACGCGCGCGCACACGCACGCACGCACACACACACAGTTCAGAATATAGTTCATCCACACTTCGCTGACCAACATCTACAAGGATGTGTTGTGACACACAGACTTGGCTCCCGTGGTGTGTGAATCCGTCTCAATGACCCCACACTGTGAGGGTATGGAGGAAGCTATCTCTGCTCCTTACTTCAGCTGAGGCACTCGATGGAAAAATGAGGGAGGCAGCAGGCTCTTCATAATAGGTTTATAATACAAGATCATACCACCACTCCAGGCCAGATAGTGGAAAACAAGCAGCAAGTGGAGGAGGCTATGGAATGATGCTGCTCTGTGGCTATTCCGTTCACATGGGACGGGCAGATCTGGCTCTCACTAAATTGGCCTGATCGTGGCTGCAGCTTTATCACGTTTGGCCACAAAAGCCGATTAGTGGATTTCACTCCAGTCTGGTGGAGCAGAGAGTCTGGCTGTATTAAGCCAGACACAACGCGTCAACACACTTCTTTTTCTTCTTTTTTTCAGTTGAAAATACTTTATTTTTGGCCAGTGTCATGTCGAGAGACAGCCGCGGCTCTTGCTGGTCATGTCACACAAACCTTTGCCATTGAAGCATAAAGCAGGCTTTCCCTTCCTCCCTGAGGAAACTTCTTGTGCAGTCCACTGGCCCAGCACTCAAAAGGAATTGAAACACCGGCGACAATGGGAATAATTCTAATCAAGCGGATAAAAGTAGTGAATCCACATCATTTTTTTTTCAAATGGTTAGCTAACAGTAGACAAAGCATAGTGGGTTCAGGGGGGGTAAAGTAGCCACCAGGGAATCGGAATGTTCCTGGTTTGATGCCAGCTCCTCCCAATATCGAGTCAAAGTGTCCTTGAGCAAGACATTGAACCCTTAACTGCTCCCCAGGTATCACAAATGTGCAAATGTACTGCCAATGAAACTTTCCAATTACATACGGCCATTAAAAACATTGCTTAATTCATGATTTGACCTGTCTTATCGGCATGGGATGGAAGTCTCTGGAAGCAAATATGTCAGCCTGGTCCAAAGCGTGCAAGGGGCTTTCAAAACAAGTCACGGCATAAGTCATGAGAGAAGTTAGAAAAGAGGTGCATTGTCTATGTATTGACCTCCACCAGTAGTGGCATGCCAAATTGCCTGACTCTGAAGTCATTCACTTCACATTAAGATTCAGACTGCGTACACACTTCCCACTGTCATCCCAGTACTAGCTCAAACCTAATGGATTTGCTAATTATATAATTCATTATTAAACTTTGCGTAATTGAAACAACGTAATAAAAGGGTCATTGATTTGCGCTGTTGCTTCCGTTGTTACAAAGCTGAAGCATTGGTTAAAGTTTGTCTCTTTATGTGCAGGCCAGTATTATTAGCCATCAGCTCCAAGGACATCGCCAACACGTGAAATCCTATATCGGTTTGGGTCAATTCATTTGAACCCTTTTGTATGAAACGCTGCTGGGTTGAACCACTGTCCTTGGTCTGAACTATAACTGCATCTCTGTTTCCATGCAGGAAACAAAGATATAAGTTGGCAGCCTGCATGGCTTCGGGGGCAGTCTTATATTTGTGGGATTTAATGTATATGCTACTGTACAATGGTGTCACTCTGGGAAAAAAAGCCAATCTACAAGCTCACAGCGTTGTGAGCTTGTAGATCAGCTATTTATCAGGGAGAGACACCACTGGACGACCACTGTACAAATGTGTCTGTGGGAAAGACTTGGTCATGCAAATTTGTCTTTTGTACACACCATGTTCTTATTTTGATCATAAGATCATAAGAAGTCTACAGGTTTTCTTGAGAATATGTATGCCACTGATTTATTAAGACACTATGGCACATTAGGAGTTCACAGGTACTAGTGGTTGGTTATCAAATGTTTTATTTGCAAGGACCCCCATAACTTAAAAAGATAAAATAAGTAAATAAGTTATTTTTGCCGCATGTATGTCTGTGGCAAAAAAATAAATTTGACAAAGATTTCCACCACAAGCCAGCATGGCGATGACTCCTGACAATGACATACAGTATAAATCAGGCTTCAGGCTTACATAGCCTGTCTCTGCAATGAGCAGACCAGTCACAACAACACCAACAGTGGACACCCATTGAAGAGAACATATTCCTGACAGAGATAGAGCATCCGTTGCTCTTTCATCCATATAGTCACATTATATTCATGGCATATTGGAAATGAATGTGAATTTTTGTTTATGGGCAACTTATGATAATTCAGTGATGTATTATACGAGATGAAAATAGTTTGGGGTGGTCATGTGTTGTTTACACCACAAGGCCAATGTCTGCCCTGTAGATTAACAACGATAACGCCAGAAATTATTTTCTGACTTTCCACAGCTGTATTTCCATCTGCCTGCATACCCCAGAGATAGGCTTTAATTAATAAACGCAATAAACACATTAACTATTCACACAGCGATGGCACCAGTTAATTTGCATAAAAAGGCATAGGGAATATTTTTACCCTCAGGTAATGTGTTTTTTTTTTACTTTTTTGACATTATTTTGTGTTTTACACTCGTCTCATTAATTTGCAGGACGACATGGCTGTCATCAACGCCATAGCAACCTGACCATTTCTAGAAATCCTCCAATCATGGTGTAAGATCAGAGCATCTGACGTTTGAAATGATCTAACCCCTCTGATGTGGCTCATTAACATTACATAGTATTGATACTTTCAAAATCCTACTACGAGAAAAACTCATGGGCATATTGACAATGATGTACTGTATGTATGTATTAATTAGTGGATGAACATAGTTTGGAGTGGTTAGGGTTAGGTATACTGTATGATATATCGTGAATGTCTGCTATTTTCACTACTTTTGAACATTTTGGAAAATCCTAATGACATGCTCTACTACTAGCCTCGTACCCGCCCTCTTCCGGAAACCATTTCAACGGAAGTTGGTCGTTTCCTAGGCTACCCTACTACAGGTTGAAAGTGGTTAAGGTAACACAGGTTATTTTTTTTTTCCATTTCATGAAAAGTTTAGACATACGCGGTTTCTGCACTTTTACTCCACTACATTTATTTGAAAACTGTAGTTACTAGTTACTTTGTAGATTTGTTACACAACATACATTAGCCACTTCAGCCCTATATAGACTTCGGCTATTTCAAAATAGCAATCTACAAGCTCAAAACGCGACGCAATGCAACGCGTTGTGAGCTATTTTCCAAATCATTTTATACATTTTGAAAACATGAAAAGGAAGATTTGTGCTTCATGAGTACTTTAAGTACATTTTGATGCCAACACTTTTTTTTACTCAAGTAAATTCTGAATGCCAAACATCTACTTGTAACAGAGTATTTCAGCATTGTAGTATTGATACTTTTACTTAAGTAACAAATGTCAAATGTGAGTACTTTTTCCACCACTCAAGCTCCTTCTGGTGCTTTTAATTCATTAAGCGCACGGACTGACAAAGCACTGACGTGTTTCGGTGTCAAGCCTTCTTACACACAGTACAGTATGTCACACACACTTCATCCTCTAATTGGGATCAATAGATTTTCAAGTACATCCACTTCGGTTGAGAACACATGAGTCATTTCTACTTTATCGTACAACTGTGATGCTCATTGAATGATAACATTATTTTCTTTGGTTGAAACAGATGTACCGTATATGAGGTATATACAGTAGGCTCTAGTGGTCTTTGTCTGTTCTCATAGACCATACAGTATGCGTTACAATATGTAGGCCTACAGTAGCGTTCATTATTGGATCTGGCAAGCATCAGTTAAAATGTTCCTCCATAGCCTGCATATTGTATCAGAGGCTCATAAATCATATGTCTTCCTCCCATTCTGGGAAGCAGATACCACAGTATTGTATGTACAGTACGCCAGAAAAGAATGTTCACTCAACAAATCTCTCCTATTTCTAAATATAGAAATCACTCACTTGGGGTACATATTGTGAATCTAGAAAATGTACCTTTGTTAAAATTATTTAATTGGCGGTAATGTTATAGAACAGCCTACTCTTCCACACATGGTGCGTGTGCGCGCACATTATGCAGATGATTACGTTGAACTACTTTCAACCTGGCATCCCTATTTTAGGCATGTCATTATGTCAACATTTCCACAAAGTGCAAAAAGGAAAATAAAATAAAAGTTTTATATAGATACACAGTGAGTTTGTAGATTGGCTATTTTCGCTATTCATCATACAATGATGTATATGCAGTACTGTATGGCCTTTAAAGACTTTCTTCAGCAACTGATCTCCATTATTCCTGACGTTTCCCGGGGAATATCCTGATGGCTTCTCTTTTCCACTTCTCCGCTCCATGCCTACTGCCATTCAAAAGTATGGGCCTCTAATTGATGGCCTCTTGCATGCTGGCTTCCCTATCAGGCTGACTGTCAGTGTGTGAGATGGAACATGGAGAGGCATGTTGCTACTTCAGCAGATCTGATGGATAGCAGAACCTGTGCCTGCATGCATGCTTAGCCCATAGGAGAGCAGACCATCATTGTCAAAGAACCTGCACAATATGCATATGCTAAGAGCTCGGTTAATTAGCTCTCTAAAACTACCGTACAATTTCATGTAATTGTGCCGTCAATCTCCAATTCTCCATCTTGTTTTGCTCTGCACGTGTTATCTGATACTAGTTGAGGATCTGTACTAACTCCAAATTATAAATAGTTGGTTTCAATACTGTCGAAGTTTTCCAGACGTGTGTGTGTGTGTGTGTGTGTGTGTGTGTGTGTGTGTGTGTGTGTGTGTGGTGTGTGTGTGTGTGTGTGTGTGTGTGTGTGTGTGTGTGTGTGTGTGTGTGTGTGTGTGTGTGTGTGTGTGTGTGTGTGTGTGTGTGTGTGTGTGTGCGCGCGTGCGCGTGCGTGTGCGTGCATGTCTGTGTGTGTTAGAGCTACTTGTATATTTTGTTAGACTCACTCTAGTATACCCTGGGTAGTCAGCTATTTATACTTGTTTATCAACTTCCATTTCAGTTTCTAATTTTTCAGTCAGGTATGACAGTCTCTTCTCTCCGGCTATCGATAGTGTCAGCACTCATCATGCTGTTGCTAATACACTGGTGACATTATTATGTATCTCCAGTAGTGGTGCCAGAAAACCCTTCAAAAGCAAAGTACCACTAATCAGCTCGGTGTACGACGTGCAAATGGCAAATTTTGCTTCATTATTGTGTGAATAACGGCAATAAATTATTCAGGTTTGAATATACTGTACTGTTAGCCAATAACCATGTGTGTGCACATGTGTGTGTGTGTACGTGTGTGTGCGTGCGTGCGTGCGTGTGTGTGTGTGCGTGCGTGCGTGCGTGTGTGTGTGTGTGTGTGTGTGTGTGTGTGTGTGTGTGTGTGTGTGTGTGTGCATGCACACATACATGTTAAAATGTTTTATGGTACGTGTTGTGCATTTTTATGAAACAGAGGGGTAACTACAATTATTTGACAACATTGGTTACTACTGTAGTTACTTTACAGATTTAAATGATAAACCAAGCGTTTTTAGAGGTTGAGTTATAGTGCATAGCAGTGTGTGGTTTACTGGTGCAGTGGTGCCACAAAAGAATCGGCCATTAATTTTTCCCATAGACCTTTACAAACATATTTCAATCAATCAATTATTTTAAGCATAGAATCAAGACATCCACGATCCTGGTGAATCATGACCATAAAACCTTTGATTCTGTGAAAAAATATAGATATTTGAATATTTAATTATATGATATAATACATTTAAATACCCTTTATTTAACAGTTTTCAATCCTCTCTTTTCACAGAATCAAAGGTGTTATGCTCAGGATTCATCAGAGCAATTTACATAATTGATATAAATATATTCGTAGAAGTCTATGGGAAAAACGATATTATGTTTGTGGCTCCAGTAAACCACGCACACTGCTATGCCCTAGTGTATACCCAACTAACTGCACACAAAGTAATTAAAATCACCACCACCTTTACCAGTTTCAACCTTAAGATGATGAACACGTTATTCATTCATATAACTAATTACAATCCAATAATATGATTGTGAAATGGGACATTCTGCATAATGAGAGAGAGAGAGAGAGAGAGAGAGAGAGAGAGAGACAAAGATTGGAGACTCATGTTTTCCTAATATAGAAAACAATTGTTGCTGTTTTGCTCAGTTCAGCTTGCTCCAGTTGTTTCCTTTAGATCCCATTTCATTTAGAGTCTGGTCATTAACCCTGCCATCTGCTGCTCATTTAGACCCCAGCTCCAGCCCCTGTTGTCCTTTTCTGCTGATCTGTCATATTAGCCCGCTACTGGCCTATATCCAACATTTCACATGCCTATATATACCGTATAATGCAAATGCTTAGTATGGAAAGTACCTTATATCTCGATAATCTCGTGCACCCGCTTAGTATACGGTACGTTTATTGTGGACATGCTTGGAAACATTTGGGGTAATTCATAGGCTTAAAGGTATGTTCGTTATTATTCTTACTAGAAGCTGGGCCGCCCTTCGGGCGGCCCAGCGTCTAGTCGGCGACCTGGCCAACTCGGAACAATGTAAATAGGGAATGAATGCCCCGCCCTTTAATGCAAACCCCATTATACCTGTTTTTTACCTGGTCATAGGACCCGTTTTGACCATCTGTCTGCCTGTGTCCATTTATGCCCATATATGGAGATATTTGTATCTGTCTGTCTGTCTGTCTGTCGGCGTCCATTTTATGTCCATATATGGAGATCACTGCAGTTATAGTTCTGGGTCCATTTTATGCCCATGCATATATGGAGATATCTGTTTATCTGCGTCCATTTTATGCCCATATATGGAGTATCTGTCTGTGCCTCCAACTGTGTTGCAGACACAGTGCCGGTTCCCCCTTTAATGCAAACCTCATTATACCTGTTGTCATAGGACCCGTTTTGAACATCTGTTTGCCTGTGTCCATTTATGCCCATATATGGAGATATCTGTATCTGTCTGTCTGTCTGTCTGTCTGTCTGTCGGCGTCCATTTTATGTCCATATATGGAGATCACTGCAGTTATAGTTCTGGGTCCATTTTATGCCCATATATGGAGATATCTGTCTATCTGCGTCCATTTTATGCCCATATATGGAGTATCTGTCTGTGCCACCAACTGTGTTGCAGACACAGTGCCGGGTCCCCCTTTAATGCAAACCTCATTATACCTGTTGTCATAGGACCCGTTTTGAACATCTGTTTGCCTGTGTCCATTTATGCCCATATATGGAGATATCTGTATCTGTCTGTCTGTCTGTCTGTCGGCGTCCATTTTATGTCCATATATGGAGATCACTGCAGTTATAGTTCTGGGTCCATTTTATGCCCATATATGGAGATATCTGTCTATCTGCGTCCATTTTATGCCCATATATGGAGTATCTGTCTGTGCCTCCAATCTGTCTGTCTGTCTGTCGGCGTCCATTTTATGTCCATATATGGAGATCACTGCAGTTATAGTTCTGGGTCCATTTTATGCCCATATATGGAGTATCTGTCTGTGCCTCCAACTGTGTTGCAGACACAGTGCCGGTTCCCCCTTTAATGCAAACCTCATTATACCTGTTGTCATAGGACCCGTTTTGAACATCTGTTTGCCTGTGTCCATTTATGCCCATATATGGAGATATCTGTATCTGTCTGTCTGTCTGTCTGTCGGCGTCCATTTTATGTCCATATATGGAGATCACTGCAGTTATAGTTCTGGGTCCATTTTATGCCCATATATGGAGATATCTGTCTATCTGCGTCCATTTTATGCCCATATATGGAGTATCTGTCTGTGCCTCCAACTGTGTTGCAGACACAGTGCCGGTTCCCCCTTTAATGCAAACCTCATTATACCTGTTGTCATAGGACCCGTTTTGAACATCTGTTTGCCTGTGTCCATTTATGCCCATATATGGAGATATCTGTATCTGTCTGTCTGCGTCCATTTTATGCCCATATATGCCCATATATGGAGATATCTGTCTATCTGCGTCCATTTTATGCCCATATATGGAGTATCTGTCTGTGCCTCCAACTGTGTTGCAGACACAGTGCCGGTTCCCCCTTTAATGCAAACCTCATTATACCTGTTGTCATAGGACCCGTTTTGAACATCTGTTTGCCTGTGTCCATTTATGCCCATATATGGAGATATCTGTATCTGTCTGTCTGCGTCCATTTTATGCCCATATATGGAGATCTTTGACCATCTGTTTGCCTCTGTCCATTTATGTCCATATATGGAGATATCTGGCTATCTGCGTCCATTTTATGCCCATATATGAATATATGGAGATCACTGCAGTTATAGTTCTGGGTCCATTTTATGCCCATATATGGAGATATCTGTCTATGGAGAACGCGCGTGCCCGTGGGACGAACGGTTCTCGAGATACGCGGATTACCTACATACATACACACTCACAGATATTTTTTGTTGACTCATGTGGCGTACGTGATGTCAGAGCCTTTTATGAAGTGATGTCACAATGAGTCAGAGCTTTCGCCGATTTCCTCAGAAACAGCCTGATGTCAACAATCAACCCCGCATAAGGAGATTCCGAACGTTTCGCGCCGGTTCGGGAAAACCGCGCGTCGGGTCGGGTCGAGACCCGGCACTGCACTCCGTGCCGCGGCGGGGAACGCGCGTGCCGAATCTGAAGCCGGTGGGACGAACGGTTCTCGAGATACGCGGATTACAAACACACACACACGCACGCATATATGGAGATATCTGTATCTGTCTGTCTGCGTCCATTTTATGCCCATATATGCCCATATATGGAGATATCTGTCTATCTGCGTCCATTTTATGCCCATATATGGAGTATCTGTCTGTGCCTCCAACTGTGTTGCAGACACAGTGCCGGTTCCCCCTTTAATGCAAACCTCATTATACCTGTTGTCATAGGACCCGTTTTGAACATCTGTTTGCCTGTGTCCATTTATGCCCATATATGGAGATATCTGTATCTGTCTGTCTGCGTCCATTTTATGCCCATATATGGAGATCTTTGACCATCTGTTTGCCTCTGTCCATTTATGTCCATATATGGAGATATCTGGCTATCTGCGTCCATTTTATGCCCATATATGGATATATGGAGATCACTGCAGTTATAGTTCTGGGTCCATTTTATGCCCATATATGGAGATATCTGTCTATGGAGAACGCGCGTGCCCGTGGGACGAACGGTTCTCGAGATACGCGGATTACCTACATACATACACACTCACAGATATTTTTTGTTGACTCATGTGGCGTACGTGATGTCAGAGCCTTTTATGAAGTGATGTCACAATGAGTCAGAGCTTTCGCCGATTTCCTCAGAAACAGCCTGATGTCAACAATCAACCCCGCATAAGGAGATTCCGAACGTTTCGCGCCGGTTCGGGAAAACCGCGCGTCGGGTCGGGTCGAGACCCGGCACTGCACTCCGTGCCGCGGCGGGGAACGCGCGTGCCGAATCTGAAGCCGGTGGGACGAACGGTTCTCGAGATACGCGGATTACAAACACACACACACGCACGCAGAGACTTCTCGCATTTATAGATAGATAATTGAATGTTTTAATGTAAGTCTGGCAACAGAAAAACTAACAAAAACAGCTTCCAGGAAACCCCTGTTTTCCCCACGCTTGTCACTGTTTACACCACAAACAACTGAATTACATGGCTTTCGAGTCTAGTAAAAACTGTTGTGTTTGGGGAGTTACATTCCTCCTCAATCTGCGTAGCTCATTAAATGGGAGGTAAAAAATAAGGAAGTAGGGATGAATAACTGGAGATGGCCCAGTGATTAATAAGAAGGATGCTTATGGAAGAAGTATCCCACAGCCTCTGTTTCTGCTCGGCACCAGGAGGGCCACAACAACTTCAGGAGGTCAGTACCAGATCAGGGGTGTCGCACCAAATTCTGGGCCCTGGGGACAAGGATCCACTGCGGGCCCCCACCATGAATGTTCTTCATAGGGGGAGGTGGTTTAACCCATTTAGACTGGGAACGCTTTATTTTGTGCTTTAGCTATTGAAAAATAGCAGATATACAAGCTCACAGCTGCAAGCTTGTAGATCTGCTATTTTTGAAAATATAAAAAAATCACACCGTGTGAAGTGGAGCTGTGTGTGTGTGTGTGTGTGTGTGTGTGTGTGTGTGTGTGTGTGTGTGTGTGTGTGTGTAGATCATGTGTACCGATTTTTGTGACATTTGAAGAAAATATGTAGGAAAAGGAGCAAAAAGTGTGTTTTGGAGAAAATTCAAGATGGCGGAAAATCTATCCTGGCGTCTTGACCCAAGGAATCCAGGGAAAAAAGAATTTTAATTTTCCGATCTACGGTTCAAGAGTTACGGGGCAAAACGTAAAGTGGGCCGTTATAGCGCCACCATGAGGCCGAGTGATGTAATTATTTTTCGATTCATTCTTAAAATCATTATGAATCTCCTCTCCGAGGTTTGAAACTGTAGCTCCTATGGTTTACGAGAGAAAAATACTTGAAAGTGATTTCTTGCATTGTCCCATTATAAGTCAATGGGGACAATTAAGCGTCGTTTTTTGCCGATTACGTCGGCATGGTAAGGCGGATCGGAACGAAAGGTAATAGAACACCATTCCCGGCCGAGCCGCACATTTTGATGTATATATTGCGCGAGTGGCGTAAATGGTGCGGCACTAGTTACGCGCCGAAGTCAGGCTACATACACACAGACACACAGACAGACCCACACAGCCACGTATAGGGAGCTGCACACAGCTCCAAAAAATCATGACAATTTGTCTTTGAATATTTCAAATCCTTCTAAGGTCTTTTGAAAAACCTATGTTTCTATGTCAGCGGTGCTCAAACCTTTTAATGTGAATGACCCCTAATGTTATATGTATTTGGCCAAGGACCCCCATCTCAAAATATTTAGTTCCAGGGAGCCCCCCAGAAGCAAAATTTGAGTTACAAATGTTCGCTTAAAAAAATACACATATTCAAAGATTTGCAAACATTTTCACGACTACTACAAGCTTGGTGCCACGCTGTGAGCTTGTATATCTGCTATTTTTCAATAGCTAAGGTCTTCAACATTTTCAGGCCAAGGACCCCTTAGCTGAGAGAGAGGGACCCCCAGATTCCATATAGTTTCATCGTTTGACAGCACAATCATCAGTGTATTTTGATTCGTGTCAATTTGTGTTTTCAGATATTTAACCACTTGAACCGTCAATACTTAATAAACTTGACCTTTTACTCTGTACTTGGTCTGCTATTTTTCCTGTCTACACTAAACTTCTCTACTGAAAATAGCAGATCTACAAGCTCACAACGCCTCGCGCTGCGAGGCGTTGTGAGCTTATAGATCTGCTATTTTTTTGGCTAGAGTTATCAGAATATGGACACTTGGGTTCAAGTTGTTAATATAAAAAGGATTTGAAGATTTGGAGGACCCCCTGTAGTAACTCCGAGGACCCCCTAGGGGTCCTGGACCCCCTGTTGAAGACCCCTGAGCTAAAGTATACAATAATTAAGGCCCCTCCACCGTGGGCCCTAGTAACTCAGTTCCACCTTTCCCCCCTTGTGACGCACCTGACCAGATGGAGAGGTTCCAAATGATTCCACACTTCTAACCCATCACACTGCCCACCAATGTGCTTTATGTGCTCTGCATCTGCACAGCTAGCTGATATAAGGTGGCGGAAGAAACTAAAGTGTAAAGTTCCTGTGCAGTGAGCCAAATGCATTCTCATCCTCCCTTATGAGCTATGGTGCAATAAGCATTTTCAGAAGGCTTTACTGTGGGGGCACTAGTAGTGGCAGTATATAAATTAGCCCCAGAAAGCAGCATTCTCTTAAGGACATTATACAGGGAGAAGGCATCGTGGTCTGTCTCTAGCATCACCGCAGCAACATTACTGTGATTAATGCCGCATTTCACTCACCCCAAAGTAGAAAAGTCCTAAAACAGGCTCTTGCCCTTCGGCTAATGCTCCAGTCAACTTGACCTAATTGTGGCCCATCCAGGAAACCCAGAAAGCTGTTCACTGAGATGGTTATTAACTATCCCATTTCCCTGTCATGAAATCTAGATTGCATTAGAGCTTTTAATGTTTAATACTTCTATAAATTTGCTAGCACGTATCCTTTACGGTTGGAAGCTGAATCTTTGATACATACTGAAGCCTATCTGCTGTCTCTCAGTGTGACATATAACCAGCCCTATATTCTACCCTCATACCTAATTAATGCTCGCGCATACAATTGTGTCACGTCCTAAAAACAGCAGATCTACAAGCTCAGCAATGTGTTGCATCTGTGATCTGTTGCTTGTAGATGAGTTGTTTATGACTGGCTTCACAGTGTCAGATATAGAAGAAAATAGTGCCTCTGCTGTGCATAATGCAGAGGGTACTGTCGTGCATGAGCCAGAATCCTAGAGAGCTAAGTCATCAAACAGCTGTAATTAGGGAACATGTATTGGCTCCAACACAGGTTCTGCTCTGTAAAAGGCAAAATACAGTCTGTGGCACCATTTTTGGGAAACAAAAATGGCTTTGTTTAATATCTCGTCAACTTGATAGAAAACGATCTTGATGAGAAAGGCTGCCATCATGAGAGTTAGTTTTACAAATAATAATAAAGAAGGAAGTCTATAGTACACACCCCAGGCCTTGAATTTCATCGTTTTAGGGGCAAGGCCATGTGGCCTTTGGTGTAGTCAATTCTTTGAGGGCACAAAGGACAAATTACATGGGGCAACAAGCCATCAAATAAAACAACGATTGTTATGAATTGAATTAATAATGATTTCGTTTTTAAATACACAATATGAAATAAATTAATGAATATACATAAGTAAATACAGCTTTCAGTTTTCAGAATCTCAACAAGACACTGGTGTATAAAAAACTTGACAGAAAAGAAGGAGAATACTGAAATCAGCTGGCACACCGTGGCAGTGTGGACAGGGCTTCAAGGCCACTGTGGCATTAGGGTACATAATCTTTGAAGGGCATATGCAACCTTGGACTTCATGGCCTCCATTCAATTCCTGCCCTGGTACAACCATCAGTCCAAAAGTAAACTCTTTAAGAATGAAGTTGGTTCATGGTGGCATTTAGGCATTATTGGTCATTATTACATTTTTTAATAAATACATCAGAAATGTGTCTTCATGTTTCAACAAAGCCTCATTATTGTATTGATCACAAGGATCCCACAAATAAGATCTTTAGATGCTAGTCAAAGCCAAAATGCATCTCTAAACCTCAAGGTGGCAGCCCAGCCACTTCATTTCATTTCCCTAGTCTCAACATTCAAATATCTGACTGGCAGGCTACTACAAAATGTGAACACACTGAATAAGAGACCTAAAACAAATTGTATACCAAGATTTCCAGAAGTCCAGATTGCGATCTTAAGCTAGTAATTACTATATTGTGTCTCAAGTAATATCTGCAGTCTAGTTAGGTTCAAAGGTAGCTGTTTTAACGCTCTCCCTGTAACCTATACCTACCCACCTTCCATTCTTCTTCATCCTGCACCCGTGTCCATGCTCACAGCTGTTCCCAATCAGTGCCCAAATCCAGCCCAGCTGCCTGTTGCCCCCCACCCTGTGTGTAGGAGGTTAATGGAAGGGTCCGGGGCCCATGATGAAAAGATAGGACCTGTGCAGAGGCCTGTATTAAAGGTTAGCTTCAAAACTAAACCGGGCCACTGAACCGGAAGGGCCTGCTGTGTAATGAGGAAATATCCTGGTGGTAACATCTGCACTGTGTTCCACCAACAGAGAAACACTTAAAAAACACAGGGAAATGTCCATGTAAAAGCAGGTCAAAGCCTTTGTCATACGAATCTCTATAAGCTTGTAGATCGGCTAATTTCGTAGATCGGCACGAGACACCGTCTTATGTATGATGCAGTATAAATCCTGATGCAGTACATTAAGCATAAACCAGATCTTATGATAATAATAACAGTGTGAGAAGTAAGGCACGTGTGTTGAAAGTTGGTGTTTGCATTAGGCAAGGAGACCACCACCTGGGTCTTCATTTGTCCTGGGAGCGAATAAGAACATTCTGTAATCATCAAGGTTCTGTCGATTACATAAATAATAATTTCATTTACATCGTCCTAGATTACCGTAATTCTTAATTACAGTAAATGCACATTTAGAAACAGAAATCCCTAACTGGCATGATCTATATTTATATTTACCACATGAAACTGGAACTGTTATATCATCTTTCTCAGATATGATGAGCAATAATAGTGCTGATCATGCCCTATAGGCCTATACTGACAGTTTGCACATCAGTTCTAATTCAGGAGCAGACGCATATAGGCAGTATGAGTCTCTCCAAGAAATGTCACACTTTTAACACACATCCCAGGCTTGGTCTCTCTTCTCAATATTCAATAGAGTCAGACTGCCAAGAAATGAGCGCACACAATGTGCCATCTGGTAAATCACAGTCTTCTGTTCTCATCAACACTGGCCAGCCTGGACGCTCACAGAGATGCCATCAGTACGCTATTCTGACCAGAGGGCAAACTCTCAAATGATGATCTCAATGACAGGATTGTAATCCTCAATTTATACTTGGTTGCACGACTGTGTCGCGCGCTGAAAATAGCTGATCTACAAGCTCTCAACGCGTTGCAGCCGCAACGCATTGTGAGCTTGTAGATCTGCTATTTGTGCAGATCTATTCAGCATAAATTTGGTATAAAAAAATAATCATAGTCACACATGTAAAGATGTGTACAGTATGTTTGTAATTATTAATTCCCTGTCATCTCTCTTTCTGATCTTATCCATCCCTGCAGTCATTTGTGGCTCATATTCAAGACAATGCCTCTATTAAAATATTCCTTTGGGATAAGTGTAGTTTTTTCCCCTCCCCCTCCACATATGAAAATCATTACTATATCTAAAGCCAATAGTCATGCTGAAGAAATCGCATTCGCTGATGTGTGAAAGGGGGGGGGGGGGATCACAGACATGCTTGGATGCACTCCAACAACCAGATATCCAAACAGGGTGTGTCTGTCTATCTGTCCGCATTAGCTGGCTACCACACTGGTTGCCTCTGTTCGTCTCTCAGGGTCGGCGGATTTAAACATGGCCCATAATTGGTTGCATCGAGCACAGGGACCGAATCTTCTCCAGCCAGTGCATGCATGGTGATTGAACAAGAAGCAGGGTAGAGGCATTCTCTTCGCTTCACCAGGGTGCAGCGGTGTAAAAAATAAATAAAATGCAAGTGTAGCACATGCACCTGATTTACATGCAATACTTCTAATTGACTGCTTTTGAGTCCTATTTACTGGGAGTTTTGTACCTGTTTATGTTGCAGGCCCCTTGTGTTCCTGCCGGATTTGAAATTCATGCACTGTCTCAGTCGTCAATCATGCTGACAGCTCTAGGGGCGGCTGCAGCTGGCTGAGAATGCTACATGCTTCAGAGGTACAACAATAAATATTGCTTAAATTAGAATTAATATTAGAAAGCGGAAATAAAGCGGTGTTCAGTGCAAAATGCTCCCGCAAGAGAGAAAAGTATTTCCCTGCTGTATATGAGGCTATTCTTTGCATAAAGGGAAAATAATATGCTCATAAATCTATGTTTGTGACATGCTGGCACTTACAAGCAATGAGTACTTCTGATTAGAACTTAGCATAACAGATTTCTGATGTTCATTTACTTTTTTGTTTTCGGGATTTGAAGAACATGCACTTCCCCCAAGTTAATGTTAATGTTTTTTTTGCAACTTGCCAATGTGTTTACAAAGATCATACAAGCATGTATAAACACTGCCATGCCAGCACGCACGCACACGTGCATGCATGCACGCACGTACAATGCACACACAAACATGTTCACCCTGCCCCAAATCTTCATAGCTCTCCCGCCCTCCTGTTCATTTTACTGTCTACTCAGCTCCTTTGGTCGCTTTGAAGTCCCTACACTCACTCATCTTAAATACTTTCTGATGGTCTCGGCATGCAATGGTACGAACATATACAGAATGCAGGGCTTATAGTAAACAACATAATATTCTCCACATGCTTCTGCTACTTGCAAGAAACTTTCAATTAAGTCTTGTCTGTATATCCCCTCCTCTCAGGGCCTAGAGCTTCAGGAAGCACCCAGCTGAGATGCTGAATCTAAAATTCCCCCATCTCTGCGCAGAAATGCTCCATAAAAGGTTGCATATGTAATAATCCTTATCAAGATCCTTATCAGCTGTGGATTCACAAAGGGGAAGAGTGTTGAGTTTCATCTGGTGATGTTTTCTGGTCCCTGACAGCTTTATCTCAGCATTCCATCTGTGATGGGACACAGTACAGACAAAAGGCAGCAATTAACTTCTCTGGAGGGGCCTTTTCCATTTTCATGCCTTCCATTGCAGAGCTGGCAACCGCCATGATAGAAAACAGTGTAACAGCTACGCTACCATACAGCAGTAGAAACTCATGACTTTCTATATTTCAGCAACAGTGTAATGACTTGATTTTGGCACATAGGGCAATGCCATTAGCCAGCTACATGTATGCTGCCTCCTGGATGTCAGTGCTACAGTAGATGCACTGGATCAACAGTCGTGTGTGAGCATGTTTTTACTGAATACAATCTCTGCATTGATCAATTCAATGCATTATTATTTATTGTTGCTCTGTTTTCACCGACACATTTTTGTTTCTCACAAAAACTCTGCAAAAGAAAGGTTTTCACACCAAGAATGATAAAACACACAGTTCTATCAAATCACTGCTGTGACTAAGTGCAAATGGGAAATGCCTAATTCATGCTCTTGTCTTACGATGGTGTCGCACACCAACATTGCTTGTAGCTTGTAGATTTCCACTTTTCAGAGCGTGACACCGTCTTACCACAACGTATAATTGAGGCTTGAAGCCAGTAGCATGAAGGGCTTGGTGACATTGGAGGTGACACAGTAGCCTACACGTTGAACGACGCACATGAAGGGAAAATGTGACTGAACAGCATTTCCCTGAGGACTTTACATCAAAGCCTCACCAACAGGAAACGCAGTTAATCTCTCTAGTCTTCCTCCCCAGTGGGGTACTCAAAGCACAATGAGGGAAAATGGGCCAAGTGCACTCGGCCTACAGAAGATAAATACAAACATGAAAGTACACATACTGTATGTGTGTACGTGTGTACTTGGGTGTACGTGTGCATGTGTGTGTGGATGCGCGTGGGTGCACGTGCCTGCATGCGTACATGCATGCGTACATGCATGTGTGCATGCGCATAATGTACTGTATACATACAGTACAGTACATAGCTTACAGTAAACAGATACAGTATCTTTATTACAATGTTTGTGTACAGTTTCAAACTATATTTTAGAGAAAATAGACCCATCCTTTATCAGCCATATTGACACATGAACGCAAACAAACATACAGTCCCATGCTAAACGTACTGTACAGTACATGATAAACCTTTGTTTTATAACCCTGCCCTGGTTGCTAATGTGTACTCTGAGAGGTTTTATTTGAATCTTTAGGGACTCCAGTTCCCCGTACTAACTCAGCAGTATTTTATTGGCATAATGATTGTAATTATACCACAGGAAAATAAATTTCTTCTCTCCATATATCCAAGCCAGTATCTAACGCAGCGCACTGTACTACATACTGCGAGCAGTGTGAGCTAAGAGCCAAAATGAGCTTAATGGCCTGCCTCCTCTGAATAGAAGCTATAATTAAAGTTAAGTGAGCAGATGTTGAAAGAAAAGCCTCCTTTTTGCGATAATAAATGTGGTTTTGAATTTAACACCTCAGGGTAAAGGAACCCTATCTAAATGACCCTGAGGCCCCTGCCACTTCTACAGTAGTAGGCTGTGATGTTGTACGTCGTCGCTGTCGCGTGGAAACCTTGTATGTCCAAAGCGGTTACTTTTCCAAACATGGAAAAGAATTACCTGTGATCCACTGGTTCCAATGTATTTATTATTTAATCACAAGCCCTTTGTTTATTATACTTTTAATTGGTTAAAAACCCACATACAGACTTAACCACTTTCATTTTCACTTAGAAAAAATAACAGGTCTACAGTACAAGCTCACAACAATCCAACCAAGCAAGCACACAAAGTCCCCTAACAAGCAGACCTTGTATTGAACTGTACTTTCCTGTGATTTTGAGCGGTGGTAGACCGCTCCTATACGTGGCTGTGCGTGTGACTGTAGCCTTTTTCCTCAGCGTTTTGCCATAGCAAAATGTGTGTACGTAGGCATCATGTTTGTCTAGTGATGTCATATGTCGTATGTCTGTAGCCTTTTTCCTCAGCGTTTTGCCATGGCAAAACGTGTGTGTGTAGCATAGCCTGTACATCCTAGTACATCCTAGACTCAAATCCTAGTCTGAAGACGTTATGCAAGCACGACCACCGCTCACTTCACATTGGGTGTGATTTTTTTTTTACTAACTGCAAAAATAAAGTACTCAAAACGAGTCATTCAGCTGGTAGATCGCAACTATATTGTGTGACACTGTGTAGTATGACGAAGTAGGGCATTCATTTATGAAAAAAAAAAACTTGAAATCTGGAGATATGAGGTCTCTGGCCGACAGCAACGAATTGTGGTAACAACTCCCTCCTCCTCCTCCACCACCCGGGTCCCCTGCCCTCCCCTCCCCGCCCGCCGGCTAAGGTTGAACCCCTTCTGTTTCAGAGGGGATCAGGTGACTGCACTTAAGTGTAGCAACAATGTCGGTGAAATTGAGACCAGCAGTGTTTGCATTGTAGCTACAAGATGGCACACCCTGACATCAGAATGACGTGTGGGAAAAGAATAGACAGCGGTTAAGGCAGAGATGTGGTCAAAGTAGACATTTACAATATCACCGGGGTTTGCGACTGGAATGGCGGCATGCATGCCAACAGTGATGTTTTCTTTTGCGGTGAACTATGGGGTTCTTTAAAAAGTAGATTGCTTTCAATACAGTCAAAACAACAATAGTGCAACCTAACTGTTGAAGCAAAAAGGAATCACGTAGTCCGTCACAGCATACTAAACCATAGCTTTCAGAAGATACACTGCACAATGCGATGCAGTGTGGGATGATTGTATTACACAAGATCAATGTATGTGACTGACTGCTGAGAACCATTTTCTTTTTCATTGGAAAGCATCGATGCAGATGATATTTTTGATTTGACCGAAGAAAGAGTGGGAATGTCAATGATTACTTCTTTAAAAACATGAAATATGACATGACTGGGTGGTGCATGTCTCAAGTACTAGAATTATTTAGAGGAAAACTCTTAGCCACTTCCTGTTTCAGTAATTGTTGTGGGATTAGAGAGAATTGATTCCCCAGAGTTATAATTTCATTTCGCCAGTCTCCATATGGGAGAGGTGGAGTAATAAAATTGAGGTTTTAGGTTTTTCGCACACTTTTTGCAACCATATCTTATTTACTCACTTAAATCCTATCTACTACATTGTATATTTGAGATGTGCTTAAAGAGGTGGTGCCATAGTTTTGTACTTTTTCTGTTTTTCAGGTGTCTAGGAGGTTGAAAGTACTTCATTAGACCCCCTGGTGTGGTTTTTATGAGAGATGATGTATTCTCTTGGTATTTGTTTGTTTTCTCTTGGAGGCTGCCACCTTGTGGTCAAAAGTGTCAGTTAAAAAACACAAATACTAAGTATGTCACAGTATCAACTCCTCCCCTAATTACCATTCACCCAACACTGTGGGGTGTGGCTAACTTCAGCTGGGTCACCACCCACCATGACATCCATGCATACTTAATGAACAGGGGGTGTGGCCACATAAAAACCCAATTTTAACTCTTTCTGTATACTTTTTTGGAAAAAATCTTCCTCCTAGTATAATCATAATACCTGATAATCATGTTTTAGAGGGGGGGGAAATCATGGCACCACCTCTTTAAATCTTTTGCCTATAACGACTTGAAAGTGCAGTATGTTTTAAGCTTCATCCAATGTTTTACAAACACCCCTTTTTAATGTGACTAGAAGGGGGTGTCTTGATGATGTATCCTGGGGCCGAAATAGAGCAGGGGGTCCCTTGGTTATCTCCCACCCCCTGCCCGGAAAGGACCCCGCTAGGCTCTGTATCCTGTCTATGCCTGAAGAGGAGTCTGCCTCTATCTTTCTTGCCATAGCCCCTCTCAGCAGGGGTCCTCATTGGAGGCCCTTTTTGGAGCAGTTGTGCTCTGGGGCTCCAGTCTGTAGCCGAGGAACAACAAAAGTGGAATTAAAGCCCTCTTTTGTTTTATCGTTACCCCCTCCTGTTCATGGATTTGGGGTCTGGTGTCTGTACCAGTCTGTAAAAGCACTGATTCATGTGATGCTCTGTACTGTACAGGGTACATTTCGTCTGGATTTCCATTCCTGTTTGGAATGCTACAGTATAATATGGGATATTGTTGTTTCTTGATGTAATTGTTGTCCTTGTTGGACTGAATCAGAGCCAGGATCAACTTTATTGTTACATCACAGGTTTAGAGGTGTAAAGAAGTGTCTGATTTTATTTATTTTTTATGTGCGCACGCTTAAATCATTTGTACTTTTTGTTAGAAGAGAGGACGATAGAAATAGTGGAAGAGAATAGGGACAATAAACACATGATAGAAACGGATAAAATAATCAAAAAGATATATAAATATGCAAATAGAATGTAGTAGCAAGTACATGAGCTTAGAACAATAGCTAGATCACCAGAACAGTAACAGGTACAGTATGTGGTTTCATAGAACATGGGGTATGGGGCATACGTACTGTGATAGAGACTGTGATATTCTGCCTCATGTTTACAGTATTTCTTTTTGAGCATGCATCTTACTTATATTGTTTTCCTATTAGCTAACTTTATTTCCTGTTGTTCTTTCTCTATTCTTATGACTATATTTTGTAACACATTGGAAGTGCCTAAAAATAATTACACCCACTCTTTTACAACTGTAAACTTGCGATGTGACAATGAACTTGAAATTGAGAAGTTGAGGTGCAGAAGTAAATCACATTATTATACAGTATATTCAACTATCATGCACTTTCACACACTACAAACACCCACAAACTAAACATTATCTCTCAAAGCTATGCAATAACATGATTCTCATCTCGTTTGTACCACAGGTTTATCTGAAAATCTACTGCATAAGGACGGGAAGTGTTCTTAGCCGAAAAAGCTGTGTGTTTTAGCTTAGCTGTGTGCGTGTGTGTGCGTGTGTGTGTGCGCGCGCGTGTGTGTATGTGCGCGTGCACGTGTGTGTTTGGAATTCCATTTTTCTTGCTTGGTTTGCATGTTGTTCTCCTTCAAGAACAACCTATTAAAGGGGTAAACAGGTCATTGGCAGGAAGGGATGCTTACTATGCTCCCACACTTGAATGGGCACACATTTCTCACCTTCCTTGTGTGTGACACACACACACACACACACACACACACACACACACACACACACACACACACACACACACACACACACACACACACACACACACACACACACACACACACACACACACACCCCCTCCAGGTTCCCTTTGCCCTCCCTACTGAGCCACTCTATAATGACCCCTAGAGATGGTAAAATAAATCAGCTATTCTTCGATTGATTTGACCTTGTTCTGATTGTGCTGACAGCTTGCTTCTATACGCCATCATGCTTACCTTGCAAGAGTGAAGAGCAGTAATGGTTTGCACTTCATGCACGGATAGAATGCCAACCTCCCCTTGTCCCACGCCCCACGTCTTTGTGAGTTCCTCACTCTGTGTGTTTACTTGTCCCCTCTGGTCTGTGGCGGAGCAGATCAGATGGCTGATATGTTAATGGGAGCTTTGCTGAGTAATGGGGCAGGATGGGAGCCTGACACACTGACCCCTCCCATCAATGTTGCCTGCCACCAGCAGGATGCTCTCTGGGAAATTTCCCGCCTGCTTATCGGACCCGCTTTGATGGGTCTGGGTCTAGGGTTACAGGAGAACACGATCCCTGTGCTTTCCACAAGACTTCGCGAGACTGTCTGTGATGTTGATCTCATCATCATATGGTTATAAAAAGTGCTTGTTTTTTTCCCCCTCTCCCTCTGACAACAATCTTTGGATTGCGTCGAGGAACATTAGAGTTTATCTTGTTTGCTCTATCGGTACTCTATCGGTGTGAGAGACGCATCTATACATCAAACGTCAAAGAGAGATGTGTCGAACACTGTAAGCCATTGTGCTGGGAAAAGGTACAGTAGTTCACATCCTGTGTCATAAGAGAGGAATGTGAAAGGCTGTAATGGATGCCTATGTGATCCTTCATTAGGTGTCCTAAGCTGTGTTTACAGTAGCGTTCTCACTCTGACTGCATTACCACAGGCCAGCACTGCTCTTCCCCCGAAGCCGTCATAAATCATCATTAACAGACAGACCTGACATTCTGCCTATACATCTCCATGCAGGCCTTTACTCCTCCGTGACTCAAATGCTGGATGTACGAACATCCCTAGCTGTGTCGTGTCAGTTAAAAACATTTCTGAAACTCACACCCTAACAAAGAACAACAGGCTTGACTTCCAAAAGAGCGGAGATGAAAGCGCCACGGAGAAAGTGGAGAGCACTAAGGCCTCAGAACATTATGTTAAGCTTTCTCTTCTTTGCTGCCAGGAATTTGGATTTTTGTCTGTCCCTGTCAGACAGAGGAGGCTAAAATGACAGTGAGTCAGTGTGCTTTAAAGCTATTAATGAAATGTTAGAGGTGTAGAATAAGTAAGGGAGCACTTGCTGAGTTTAGTGCATAAGGACAATGCCACCTGAGTGATAGGATCTGATTGTTGTATTCCCTGTATTTGTGAATGATCATCTTCTTTTTAAATGTATAATATAGGTAAACAAATTAAAATTCTCCTCAATTAATAAAGTGCTTATATGTTAATGCTACATTTTCTTTATCTGTCATAAATAGAGATTCAATAATACACAAAATTGGTGAACGAATACATAACCTCCACCACTATAACTGGTGTGCAATCTATTCATATGCTGCAGTGGAACTAGGCTCTTTGCTTTACATAATCATTAGAGTCAATCTGGATTTTGAAACATAATATGACCATTTCTTTCAACAGCTTTTTGGAGCTTGGTGTTGTTTATAGACATGAAATACAAATTTAAAGAATGAAACCTGTTTTTCTCTCCTTGTGTGCGATTATAATCAAGCATGCCCAGAAGCCATATGGCTGATTGCAATCAGTGTTGCCTGTCCTGTGCCAAGTCTTGGATTGTTGTCCAACTGTCAGATCACCTAAAGCATAAGACTTTACATTTGTTCCTTCTTTTATTATGTTACAGTTATTCTGCGGAAAACATATAAATCCATTTGTGATAGGCTACTCCTACTAAAATATATTGTCGCTGTCAGGTGAATACAAGGTGTATGTCCAAAACTGATACTTTTCACTGTGTTCCAATGAATCATATGTAGCTAATAATTAGTCACAATCTCTTGGTAATACCTTTCATACTTTTAATCAAAGATGTATAAAACCCACAGAGAGATGCAACTTTCAACCTGGAGATCTATCTTGGGCATGTCACTGAAGGTGAAAAAGTAAAAATTTTCAAAAATAACACAAATAGAAGAGTGACAAGCTTATAAATTGACTATTTTTGCTTGTATGATGTTGACAATAAGTATAACATATTATAGCATTAATTTATGAATGGGAACCCTCAGGGGTCCTTGGGGGGTTACAGGGGGTCCCCAACAAAATGTGTTAATATTGTATCAAAATCTGGTTTAACCATTTTAACCATATTTTTTTGTTTTTGAAATTGTGTCTCTTATGGTGGTCCCTGGCTGGCCCACAATCTTTTCAGATGGGTGTCCGTGGCCACATACATATCAATTTGAGGGCCCTTGACATTAAAATGTTTGGGAAACACTGTGCTATTGGGATCGATCTGATACTATTCAACTGAAGGCATCTAAGAGGGGTTGTTTGAGAGGTTATTCTGAAGGATCTATGGAACATTGTACTGAGAGAGTAGATCATTGTCCTCAATCACACCATCATAATGAACCACAGACAGAGAAGTCTTCTCATTGATCACTTACTTACTAGCTGCTTTTAAACCATCAATACCTTTTAAAGCCCCACTTAAGATGAGGAACATATGTCTCCAATGCTGTCTGCCTGAGTGCCTTGATCACGGGTGCACATATGGCTGTTAAACCAGTGACCAGTAACCCAATAACATTAAGCCATACAAAAGGAATAGTACAGGACTGAGGACTCAAATATGTGTGATATGGCGTGTAATCTATATATCTATTACATTATTCATATGAATGAAAATCGAATTTTAAGATGGCCACTCTTACATGACAATAGGCTCTATGCATATATGCCTTTTTGTTCTACTTCCGGGTGTCTTTCGACTTCCTTCACATGTGTTACTGATGATACTAATTAAGGCTCTGTTTGATTTATTGCACAGTGGTTCTTTAATTTCAAGGACCCCCATAACTCTGTACAAATGGAATCAACAAATGGAATCAAATGGACCCTTGCGGGTCCATTTGCTTCCATTTGTACACTCTCAGAGTTACACACCTGTATGGGGACATTTGGAACCCACTCAAGAACACTTTGAGACCCACTGGTGTAGCAGAGTGTTTCCAGTGAGCCAACATGCACAATATCAGCACCCTGACTCTGTTTGACCAGAATGGAACAGACCCTTCATTGGTATCATCGGTAACACCTGTGAAGGAAGTCAAAAGACACCCGGAAGTAGAACAAAATGGCGTATATGCATAGAGCCTATTGATTCCATTGACAATATGGACAATAACATTCTTTTTTCCCAGGGTTGAATATTAAGCACATACTGTATGCCAGATTTCATTTAAACATATTAATGTCCGTATGAAGGTTTTCTGACTTGGAGAATCCCAAAGTAATATATAAGTAAACTAAATGAATACTGTCATTGGTTTTGAAGCAAAAATAACACAATGGCGCAAATCAATTTACTTCTGACATTTACCAATAAGTAGCTAAGCAAGTGATTCACTCTCCTTCTCCCATTTATGAGAGGATTGTCGTGAATTTAACTTCTGACCAAGATTCCTCAAAACCAAAGTACAATCGAATGCTTTGTCTTGGCTGGCCAGTGCTCCCATTTTGGACTCGCTGTAATGAATTCCACCAGTGTCCCTCCTCCCACTGTCCTTGACACACTTTCTCAAGGTGGACACACTGAACTGACCCCATCAGCTGGTGCTGTAGACATCCCATAGGGGGCCGTAACACCCTATACCCCTACAGCATCTATCTCCCTGCCCCATGTGCCTCCGTATGGCCCTCTCAAATGCCTTGGGCTCTCCCTCTGACAATTCCCTCTCAAGGAGTGATTAATGCCTATTTACTTCAGAAGGCCAGACCATTTCCCAGCATAGGGAGTGGGGACTGGGCTGTGAAAGAGGAGAAATAGGGAGAAACTGAAAGAGGGGGGAGTTAAACATGTATGTGTGCTTAATTTATAGAATACGCTTGTCGTACAACGGAGTTACGTGGTAAAAATAGCTGATTTACAATTAGCTTTGTAGAACTGCTATTTTCGAGTACGGCTCTGTATAGGAGCAATCAGGGGTGCTCAGTGCCAGTTGAAGCTGGCCTCAGTGAGTGAGGTGGACAGGAGATAAACAGGAGCTTTTATACAGTTAAAACATGACATGGTGAGACCTCCATGAAGATTAAATCTTTTACTTCAAGGTTTGCGCTCTGTTTTTATTAAACAATTATTCACAGACATGCTGTAATATAGCTTTGTGGACATTCTACTTCTGCTATCATATTTAACTGCAGTCAAAACGGGCTGCTTCTGTTACAAGGTTGTTGTTTTTGAGTCGTCTGGGTCCAGCCAGGAGGCTGAATGTTGTTAAATAAACTTTGTCCCCAAACAGCAGTCCTTAAGAGTCCAATGTCAAACTGGGTCACACGATCCCATTTAGAGATGCTGTCCCACTGCCCACAGCCCAGAGTAGAATACATTTTACCATTTATTATGAAGCATTAGTGAGGACCAATTATATGAAGATAGGTTGAAAGTGGGTGAAGTTGTCATTTAATCAATTGAATTATTAGCATTTAATCCTAAAGGTTTTTTATAATATTCATGTGACACTGAACCCAGAATTAACCACTAAGCCATATACTTCTATATGATGGTGTTGCACAGGAAAAGAATAGCCCGACCGACATCGCCTTGCAATGCCACGCATTGTGAGCTTGTAGATCTGCTATTACATTTTGGGGAAAAAAATAGCATATTTTTGTTTTAAAATGTTCACCAATCATAACATCCCAAAACAGAGACGCCATGTTGACAATGGTTAGCCGAGCATTGTCTTTTATCTCAGAGGTTGTTTCATCCGTTTTGTTCTAATAACACTATGAAACAGGGACATGCTGGGCCCCTGATTCAGCCTGGGAAAAAGAGTTGTAGAGGCCCTCATTGCGCTATAGAGATCTCTCTCTATAGCGCTGCTGCTACTCAAAGATTTGTGACAAAGTGACAAGCCAGTGGGCCAATTACATGAGTTATATTTCGTTGTTGTCGGGTGGAAACCTTGTATGTCCAAAACCGTTTGTTTTGTATTTATCATTTTAAAAATGATTTAAACTAGTGAAAACAGCCGATCTACAAGCACACAATGCCTCGCACCGCGAGGCGTTGTGTGCTTGTAGATCTGCTGTTATCACTACTTTTGTGCGACGGCCTTGTATGATGAAAAATGTACAAATTTGAAACTTGGAAATATGAGGTTTCTGCCCGACAGTGACGATTTACTTTGTTGGCCACCCAGCCCCCAAAATGGAACAAAGGCGACATTTTATTTACATTTTTTCCTAATGGCCGGCCTGGACCAGCCGGGAATGAACCGGCCGTTCGGGAGTTGTCCCGCTTTTTCCAATGGCCAGCACGTCCCTGCTGTGAAAGGTTGGAACATATCTGCCAGATACTAAATACAGTACACAAGTGGTGGCTCTGAGCCCAATATAGGCCACAGCTCACCTAAACACTGGCCAGTGTAGTCAAGACATAAGCGGTTCCCAACCTTTTCTGTTTCAGCACCCACTTGAAATCCTCGCAAGCATTTGCGGCCCACCCATCTGACCACTTAACAGGGCCGTGTTAAGTGGTCAGATATGGGTGGGTGGGACACATGCATTTTCAAAGCATGTTTATTTTAATGATCAATCAACCGTGTTGCAGCTTGAAATACTGTAATTTACAAAAATTTTAATTGTATTTATCGGTATGACAATGAAAACTGGTAAATATAAAAAATATAAATATAAATGGTGCATTCATACTGTATAGCGCCTTAATTATCCAAGGCGCTTTACAGAGATTGTGCATTACATTCACCCATTCACACACACATTCATACACCGATGGCAGAGGAAACCATGCAAGGCACCAACCTGCTCACAGGGAGCAATTAGGGGTTCAGAGTCTTGCTCAAGGACCTTCGTCAGAATCGTCACTAACTCTGGAACTACAGTAGGAACCCTTCCGGAACCCTCCGTTTTCTGAGACAACTCTATCTCTGAGCCACTGCCGCCTGAATCAATGTTTTGCCAATTGTTTGGGGCCCACCTGCAATATCCTCATGGCCCACCAGTGGGCTCCGGCTGACTGGTTGGGAATCGCAGACATAAATGACATGCAATCAGTTTCTCCTCCATGCGGTAAAGCCTGGTGACGCGAGGTTGTGTATGCAGACCTCCACCAGCCCCTAGGCTCAGGTTTCTCCAAAGAGAGGGTGAAGTGTTTGAGATTGGTGCTCCCTGATAAGATCTGACCTGCATCCGTTTGGGGAATGACTGGTGATCTAAAGGCAGAGGTTCTCAAAGTGGGGTCTGGGGACACCCAGGGGTCCTCAAGGGGTTCTAGGGAGGTCCACAGCAGAATCTGGAACAATATTCCTGTATGCCCTGTTTTATTCTTTCGCTATTCTGTAGAGTGCCTATCTTTTAGGGGGGAAATAATCTTGATTTGAATCTAATTCAAATGGGGGTCCACAAAATACATATCAATTTGGGGGGTTTTGAAATGAAAAGGTTTGAGAACCACTGATTTAAGGAGCCCACTAACGCTGGTCTTTTTAGCTCCTATATATTGTAAGGGGGTGGCAGTATTACATACCTTGTATCAAGCTGTTTATGGTGCATGCACTTGGTTATAGGTATATATCTCTCCAACTACAGTCAGCTGGCTTACTGTGAGGAACCACATTAACCCCTTGTCTCGCTGCTGAACCCTGTCTAGAAAAAGTGTTTTCTCTTTGTTTAGCTGTTCAGCACGTTATGTGCTGTGCATTAATCATCTCAGGAAAAGCAATTATTTCTAATAGATTGTGTGCCTCAGTTTGCTGCAAGTTGTGATGTATGGCAGAGTGGAGAATGGTCTGGGCAGACAAGATGTCCAAGACGAGAGCTTTGCAAAACAACAGCAAGACATTCCCCTTTCCAGCTCATAAAAGAAATAAGCTATAGGCTAACAGATACCGGCATCTGCCTATCTCCATCGACTCCTTACACCTGTTTCAGAGGCTTTGCCTCTATATTATAGACACTTCAATTCAAACATGCTGTCCAATCCACATATATTTTTGTAAAGAGACTGGAAAAAGTGTTTGTACGAACGGCAACTCTCATTTGTCATTGATACTTTTCTAAACAGGTCTTATTTGCCCAATGCAAAGAGCAGCATCACATGTTTATAAGTCATGTTTATTTATATTATGCCATATTTATTCATTAGACATTTCCCATTCAGTGTTGAAGACCAGCTTATGTAGGTTTGGGGCTGATCAAAGCAATACTGCAGATGTTTGGTTTCCCATGGGAGATACCAGGATTTAAATCCAACTGTTTACACCTACTCATTCCACTTACAGCAGAGTTTAGTGATTCTTCCTATTTGAAACTACAATGCCACAAACAAGGAAGCACGATGCATTTGTTTTGAAAGATCATAAATGTTAATTGTTTGAATATGACAACTGAAGGCATTCCACTCAGTGAAAAGATGCAGAATTTGCATAGCGTAAAGCCTCACTGACTGATATACTTGCAATTACAGTATAATGGGTTTCAAATGAAGTTCCGTTATACTCAGTAAACTGACAGCCTTTTTATGAATTCAAAACAATGGTTTTCTATTGAAATTCATTGAATGAACTACTGACTGTTGTCTGAGAATACAAAGAGAGGAATCTCTCATGAACGATCAATTGCACTGAAGGCTGCTGTGGGAAAATGTGTTATAGAAGGTGAAACCCCTTTCAACAACTTAGTAGGGCATGCCATTTTAGGATAGAGGACAGAATGACAGCAATAGTTCAGGATGTAAAAAATCGAAGTAAATCATTCTAAATGTATAAAGATGTACTGTACACGTTTGGAAGCAAACTATTGCACAGGAGAGAGATGAGAACATTATATGTAAATACACAAGAAGTCAAAAATGAATAATGCTCTGTGCATTGCTTTTCTATCGTTCTAGAGTGGCTGCTCTGGGTCGGAACCCGTTTTTGGGTCACAACCATTTTTATGGGTCGTGAGTAAATATAGGCTATATATTTATGTTTCCTTCAGAAATGTAAAAAAACTATAAAGAAATCCACATTTCCATATTTAAAGAATGTTTAACAATTAGTGAAAAGTACAGATAAGCTCACAGTGCGCCACGATGCGTTGTGAGTTTGCGAAAGCAATGAAAATGTTACCTGCTTTTACAATTTATGAAAACAACATAACACAATCATGACAAAGTATGGCTTTACTACACAAGTCTATCTGTAATAGAAATGATACAACACGTGCAGGGGGTCAAAATACATCTCTTGTTGTAATCTAGGTCAGACATAGAGTATGTCAGTTGTTTTATCAATTTAATGTTGCGTGCATTAACGATTGTGTAGATTACAATATACGTCTACTGTAAATCAAATCCACCATTAAAAAAGATACAACTCAGCAGGGTCATTCTTAATGTCAATTTATAATTGCAATTATGAGCTATTTCAGATTTTTATTGTATCATAACATCTTATTGCAATAACTGTAAATGAAATGCCTGCAGGCATTGATTGCTGGCCAGAGTGTGCAGCCGTTGAGGTGATTGAAAATAGCCGATCTACAGGAAGCTCACAACACGTCACGTCGCTTGTAGATCTATGTACGACGCTGGCACGCAAACTAGGCTTTTTGGCTCAGGGTATTTCACAGGGTGACTCACGGGCCATGATAGACAGGCAAATCGATATTTTGACTTTGGCCATAGGTTTTTGTCTTGCAGGGGAGAGAGATGGTAATGGAAGAGGACTGTAAATAAGTGGAAGGTTCTTGACAAATGAATCCATTAACATTTGCCTGTGTCGCCTGGCGAGCAGATTTGCTGTTTTATGGGGCAGGAAAAAAGAGCTAGTAAATCTGAGGGCGCTGGGAGGGTGAGGAGCTTGAGAGCAGGCTGGGGAACACAGCTCCCATGATGCAGCACTTTATCTCCTTCCCAAATGGCATCTTTATCTGCCTAAATTAAGTTTTGATTCCTTGCCACATACGGTGCCACAAATCACTTTTAATACTAATATCAAGAGCAGCAGTAAAGTGTGCCCGAAGCAATGGAAAGCAGCTTTATTGTGTGGCACATACTGTACTGTCTTCTCCACCATTCACTCTGTCTGTGCGGCTCACACTTGTAAAAAATCACCCCCCAAACTGCTGCTTTGTGTGCAAATCATATCACGTCATTTTTCATCATTCGAATTCCTCTCTATCCTGCAGGTCTGCACGGTAACAATAGGCCTATGTGTAATTCAGTGCATCGGAGGGACATCCCCAAAGGTGACTTAATCTATGCCTGTGATTAATTTCCAAATTCTAATTTCCTCTCCGCTAGCTGATGTTTATCATTCAAATAAAAAAATAAATTGAATCATGTGGATCATGGGATTCACATGGGAACGGCTAGCTCCCATGTGGATCGCAGTCTTCATGGGCCAGCCATCTATGATGTCACTTATCTAAAATCTAATATCTATGACACGTGACTCCACATTTGGGCGAGGTCTCAGTCTCAGGTAGTGCGCACAGAAAAGTGGGGGTGATTGGTCCAGCAGTTTGAGATATTATTCACACGCACGCACGCACGCACGCACACACACACACTCGCACGCGCACACACACAGGCCTACTTACAGATGGCTATACTTCCGCAAGGCTCTGCCTCCTACAGAGCCACTAACAATACATTACAATCACCCTTAACATTACTTGCTGTCTAGTGTCTACAGTGATCAGCTGATTAAATGGAGGGCTGAGGTTCTGTGCTGAGGAGAGTTAATGAAATAACTGACACACATGATGCGAAAAAACAACAACAGCAGCATCATTAACATCATGAGAGGACTGCATACTGTAGCATAAGAACAGAGGGTCCAAATCAGCAGACAATATTGTGGCGAACCACTTACGCTAATATCCACCCCACTAGAACATTTTTGATGAAACAATATCAATAAAGGTTGGTACAGTAAGTGCCTGAACAGCATGGAGCTGCTGAGAATGTCTGTACTGTAGGTTAACTATAGTATGAGTTTGTGCTGTCAGATGGGAATATGCTCTGTTTATACCCCATCATATGACAGTGTTGCATGCCGAAAATATCTGAAATCTGCCAGCTCTTAATATGTCTCGTACTCTCATTGCAACGTGTTTGTGAGCTAGTAGATCAGCTATTTCCGTGGGCCGACACCGGCGTACGACGAAGTCTGTAGTAAGGCTTTAGAGAGGACAGAGGGTAATTCACATCCCTGTGGTCAGCCTGATTGCCGCCACAACATAGTGCTCCCCGCTCCTTCCCAGTCTAATTAACAGCCACACCATTAATAACACAAAATGGGAATTCAAAGTTTCTACTGGCCGCTGATTAAAATCGGGCACAAATATGAGCAGAAGGGAGAGCTCGATTGCTTTCCCTGCACAATAATGAATATTGTACTTTACATAATACACTAGTTAACACTTTATGCCTCCACTTTTGGTGCGTATGCTTGATTGTCTTGGGCAATTTGTCTTAAGAGAAGCATGCAGCATAGAGACAGACAAGTGTAGAAAGTTTGTTCATTATTCTGTGCTTGAAACTGTAGAAACTAGAAAGCAATACATTCCTTAACTTAGATATATTTCCATTACTTATACTGGTAATTACAGTAGTTATTAGATACACAACCACATGAATGTGTGTGTGTGTGTGTGGGGGGGGGGGGGGGGGTGTCATTCGGTATATGTGTCATGGGTATTGAAGAGACACAAACCACAGACTATCTCTGCCATCCCGCAAGAGTTTAAGCTAAAAAGGCAATTTACGTGCATCTCGTAACTCAAATTGAAATGCCAGGGAGATGACAGCTGCCCATCGAAATCATTCCACATTCACCTAAAATGGAGGGAAGGTGATGAGAACGCAATGCTTTTTAAATTATATTTCTATTTTAAAGGAGCATGCCTGGATGCTGTCGGCTCATATTTCACATTAATCAAAGAGAGCCAGTCAGGTTGGTAAGACATCTGTCATGCATATATAATTTATCAAGAGCAGTCTACAGGAAATAGGGGGAAAATCCTTTGCTTTTGAACGCCTCTTGTATACAAATTCAAAATGTCTGTCATGCCCTTAGATCTGTGAGGCCTTAATGCATGCCCTGTGATCATGCTTGATACATGCCTCGCTAACATAATCTTTTATGTTTAATATGTGCATGTTTAATTAGGCTAGGGAAATTGTGCCTGATAGTGCATGGGGTACAAACAAGAAACAACCTGTTTAAACCAATATTATAATACTACAAATTCCACAGTGCATATTAGTTTACTTGTAGGTAAATTACTTCTGAGACCCCAGTAAAAGCACTCTGTGAATACTAAACCGATGGTGTGGGTCAGATCAGATGTGGTTTCTTTTGTTGTTGCAAACATCAGGAGTCTAAAGCAGGGGTTTTCAAAGTGGGTGACGGGGCACCCTGGGGTGCCGTGAAGGCGGTCCAGGGGTGCCGTGAGATCATTTGATAATATTTTTGTATTCATTTAAAACTTAAAGTACAAAGTTATTTTCTGTCAGTTCTAACCAAAATGGCTATTATTAACATTTTCCTCGCAACATAATCACTAAAATATCATCAATGTCAGGCAGAAACCTCTGTCGCACAAAACTAGTGAAAACAGCCGATCTATAAAGCACACAACGCCTTGCGATGCGAGGCGTTGTGTGCTTGTAGATCTGCTGTTTTCACTAGTTTAGTACATTTTATAGATGATAAATACAAAACGAACGGTTTTGGACATGTCCACCCGACAACGACGATATGCTATAAATATAAGGTGCTGGGAGTGAAAATTATAATGTAGGGGTGCCTCGGATTAAAACAATATTTATGGGGTGCCCTGAGACAAAAAAGTTTGGGAAACCCTGGTCTAAAGCATACACAGATATCTTATCAGTGTAGTCCTGTTGACCAATATCAGCAGCACCATATGTGTCTTAAATTTGTTTCATTTATTTATCCCTTTTGGGCAACAGACTAACATCACTTGACGCTTTAGGGCTAGGCATCATCGACTTTAATGGTCCTCATGTAGTATGTACCCAAGGCTTCCATCAATCATTACGGTCGATAAACCAGTTGTTCTCAAAGTGAGGTCCGGGGACCCCCGGGGGTCCTTGAGGGGGTGTCCCCGGTTAAATGAGTTGATACATCATTTAAAGGGATATTTCACTTTCAAAAAAGCTTTTGGTCATTTTATCCTCTAATCAGGCTTTTGGGAATTAACACCCTGAACTCCAGATAATATGTGAGCTGGCTGTGTTTTTTCTATAACTTTTTTCATTTATTTGTAATAATTATTTGGGAAAATACAATGACGAAATATAAACAATAAATGAAAACCGCTCACGTATTAGGAGGGTATTATCAGTCAACATACAAAATTATGGGTGTTTTTAATGAATCTATCATGGTTAAAATGGAGTTTGAAGTTACAATGGGTGTGTATTGGGAGGGGCCCTGGAAGGGAAGGGCCTGATAACATTTACATCAAATATCTAAATACTGAATGAACTGAAGCAAATTAAAATCTGTTCAGGGTGTTCCCAAAAGTCTGATTAGACATAAAATGACCAAAGTTTTCCTTTTTCTTAAGTAACTAGGCTACCTAAATGCCATTATAAAATAACAGAGCCAATGCACCACAATGCCACGTGTTGTGAGCTTGTAGATCTTCTCACTATATCTTTTTTTTTGGAGCGGTGAAAGCGCTCCCAATATACAGGTATGTCCGTGGGTATGTGGGTGGCTGGCTGGCCGTGTCCGTCCGTAGCCTGGCAATACCTTGAGTGGCCACACACAACACACTAGTTAAAGGAGGGGCGCTGTTTGTGCAGGCCAGGCACACTCACCACTCACTCACACGCGCACGCAACACACACACACACACACACACACACACACACACACACACACACACACACACACACACACACAGGGTATAGCTGTTCAGATTCACCGCTCCACTTCGAACGAGGTTTGATTTTTACTCTTCTTTTTCTTTTTCAGATTATTTTGAATATTTGAATAACACACCTGGCACATATATTTTCAGACGGGGGTCCGATCGTCCGCGGCCAAATCATAATAACATATATCTCAATCAATCTAGATCTGGGGGGTCCTTGACCTTGACATGAAAATATTTGAGAATATCACTGCGATAAACAAAGATCCATTCCATTCCATGCCGTCGGTCCGTGCCGGGTTTTGGATGAGGACAGAGGCGTCAATTGGGTATGGCAAGCTATGGCAGCTGCCATACCTTGGCTACAGGGGGAAATAATAAAATGTACTGTAATCGTGCCTGTTGCTAAGGTATGGCAACATGACTGGCGGCTTGCATGCGCACGAGGGCGCGCGTGCAAGACACCAGTCATGTTGCCATACCTTAGCTTTTTTCTGAACTGACGCCTCTGGATGAGGAGTATTGGGATTGGTTGGAGCAGCATGGTAGCCCACGGAGAGCGAGCCTTCTCCGTCTCAATTCCTTCAGTGGAAGCCGTCCGTGCGCCAGACGCGGTACACGCAGAGTGAGACGCGCGACAGAGAGCCACTGAATGACAGAAACAAGAGGAGTTTGTGATTATTTTACATTTCAAATAAAGAACCCGAGGCATGAACTCGTCAGCGAGACACCGGTCCACACAGTCAGACAAACCAACTAAACATTATAAAGGAGAAGAAGAAACACGCGGGCTTTGATTTTTTTCAATGTGACAATCCTTTTTAGATGATGGAGACACAAATGCGCACGCCTCTTAATACATAAACTGACACGTTTGATTTGTTTAGCCTACAAAAGAATACTGGATTTCTTCCCCCCCTTCTTCACAGAGGCGTTTTGCGAGGTTTATATTTCGAGCGCACATAAGGACCGCGATAGCCGTCTATTTGAACGAATTGGTGTTTTGTTTTTGCTTTTCTTTTAAGACTTGGACTTGGCTCACCGCGTACCGCGGAGTTTTGACTCCTCATCATGGGGTTCAGAGTCCGAACTGCCAGAGAGAGAAGACCGGCGACACTTTCACATGAGATGCTGTCCATGTCCTCCTGCCTCTTGCTCTTCCTCCTCGTGGATATCGGAATCGGAACCGCTGAAGAAGGTAATTAAGCTCTTTTTTTATCCGATGAAAGTTGCCCCACGTACGAGCTCGAGCTGTCAACAACTCGGCACTAAAAGTTGTGTAGCACACATGCATAAAATAATTACAAGTTAGTTGCGATACTCTACAGCGATTTATTTTTCATTTCGTTTATTTATTTAGGCCCTGCCTAGTCAATAAAAAGGACCACAGCACACCACAGCATCACGGCATCACCTCTCCATCCGGAGAAACGCGCTGGGGCGCGTAGCATGCAGCATACGGGCAGGCTTTATAGTAGCCTTCATTTCAATTTGTTTAGCCATCATATGACCACAGTCTATGCATAGGACAGGCATTGTATAGGGCAGTGTACAATTTTGTACACTGTCAAAGTTACTGAATTGCAAGGGTCAATTTAGACCCCCATAAAGGAAAATAAAGAGTTCCTGAAATCCACTTTGATAACCACTGTATAGGGAATGTCATCATCACACAGCCTTTTTAAGCCATATATGCCTACATTGAATTATTTTTGAAATGTTCAGCTAACGAATGTGCAAAATGTCGGTGAAGGAACGTGTATGGTTTTTGAAACCATGCTCAGTCTTGAGAAAATGTGTTGATTCCAAAATGTGGTTCTTGTTGGCACTCTAGAGAGTGAGCAATAGTTCAAATTTCACTTTGAAAATTGCCTTCCAATATCTCAATGGCACTGTAACGGTTTTGTATGCTTCTACTTGAAGGTGCCTTTATAGTTTGGGGACACTATAGAAAGCACACCACACATTACAGTAACTTGTTCTCAAATGTTGGCAGTAGGCTGTTAGTTTCCCTCCTTCTCAGGTGTGTAGGTATAGCCTAGTTACAGCTTGCAAGCTATGAATGGATGATGTTGGATGAATTGAGATTGATATGGATTTCTTGGGACCAGTATTGATGTAAGATTGTAATCCTTATCCGGCAGCATATTACCTGCTCTATCCAGTCTTGTCCTTCACAGCAGAGTTATCCACGGAACAATATTTTCTGGGAGACATAACCTGTCTGTTACCAAAATGCATTCAGACAATGCTGGAACACCTGAAGCCATTTACTAAATCCACTCTCCTCTGAGTTGAATTGCCTGTCAAACAAAGAGTTTAGAAAAACCTTGCGCACGACTACAGGTGTGTGTGTGTGTGTGTGTGTGTGTGTGTGTGTGTGTGTGTGTGTGTGTGTGTGTGTGTGTGTGTGTGTGTGTGTGTGTGTGTGTGTGTGTGTGCGCGCTCTTATGTGTGAGAGAGGGAGAGAGTGCGCGTGCACTTTTGTGTGCACATGTACACTGTATGTGTGTCCTCTGTTTATGCCCCAGGAAGTAAGGTAGGTGGTTTCTTTGCTATTCCGTGGGAGTTACATTTAGAGACCAAAGCAATCCATGCCCAGAAATATGTCAGTGGAGGTGTTGAGGTAACTTATTATCATTTTCCCTCACAGAAACCTAAGATACCGGTAGTTTTTTGTTAAAAGAGATACTCAGCAAAAGGAATAATGTTTTGTGATCCTAACCTATATGGCTTAGAAGTCACGGCTTTGCCCTTCATGCTCTGGCATCAGGCCACTTTAAGCCTGAAATCGTAGACCTCGTACCATTAGTTAAGATGATCCATGCAGGGAAAGGGGTCTCTGTCAGCAACCCAATCCAGTCTGCCCTAGCCCTTCATCACACTCCTACATAGTTAATGAGCAACGAGTACAGGAGAAAGCGGAAGACAAAAAAACAGCACAGCTCTGGTTTCTGAAGGGCAGGGGGAGATGACATAATACCATTCCAGAAGAACCCCAGAGAGGCCTCTGTCATTGACTGGATGGGAACATCAACAAGGTCCTTTCTTGTCCATTAAGAAGTCGATACACCGGGAGAACATTGTTTGAGGCTAATTAATGGGGCGGCCATTTTTGGGTACTGATGAGCACTGCACATTTCCTAATCGCTGGAGAGTCACTTCTTCAGTGTAAAACTACTGGTGATTAAAGTGGCTCACTTACCCGCTGGCGCCTCAAGAGCGTGGGTGTGCAAGAGCACTGTTTTATTTGATCTCACTCACAGTATTGTTTCCGAGTGAAACCTAGAATTTCTACTAACGAGGTGGTATATGAGAAATTATATTTGTTAAAAGCCGATCCTTAAATGTATAGTAGTTCAGTTCACCTCTGTGCATTTTAGACTATTACTTGTGAGCCCCTGTTTGAAATCCTCTAGGCTTGACACGGTAATCCACCTAGCCTGATCCTAGAGGAGAGAGACACGCACGCTCACACACACTCGCGCACGCATGCACGCACGCATGCCACGCACACAGGCACAGGGAGAAGAGGGGGGTTTCTCTGTGTAGAATCCCAAATCTAGGTTTGTGGTTGAAAGGACTTCTACTGGCTGTAGTGAGTGTAGTCCCAGTGTGCCAGCAATGAACCGAGGTGAAAGAGAATAGCTTAAAACTAAAATAGAGAGAGAGAGAGAGAGAGAGAGAGAGAGAGAGAGAGAGAGAGAGAGCTTTATTATAGGACAGTAGTGGGACAGGAAACTGTGAATGAGGGGGCTGCAACGTGGGTCTTCCCTGAACCAGGGATGTTGTGATTATGTGGTTGATGCACTCCCCAGCTACCGGCACGCCCCAGAAAAGTGCTCTTTAACCTGCCAAACTCTTAACAAAGGAGAGGTTTAGGCTGCAAACCACCAAGCGCATACCCCAGACTGCTGTGACAGTAACATGAGTTGTAAGTCATGACATAGGAACAGATGTCCAACACAGTGGCAGAAATGTCAAGCATACGCAGTGTTGTTGTTGGCAGTGATTACATTTCTGTAATGAAAATTCTCTTTCAAAAATGTTTTCTATCTCAGGCCTTTAACTAAGCCACCATTTTAAATATGTATGAATGAAAGTAATTTGTGATTTAAATGTATGGGTATGGCTATGATCTCTGTCAATGTTCACTTACACTTAGTGTGTAGACAGTGGGGAGGAGACTATCAACTAAACTATCATTAAACGATTGTTTACCCTCCATACAACCGACATCAATTCTGCATAGAAAAGGGATGAACTTCGGTGCTTTAGGAAGACGATCCTAATGTGCTATTTGACCAAAGGAAGCACAGTTAAAGTATTTACTTACATTTAACTGGCTACACTATACCTCACCATGGTCAACCGGTAAATGCTATTTACTGGTTAGTTAATACATTATGCAAGGACAGTTCTGCACACAGGACTGGTCTCCCAGGAACTGGTTCTCTCTTTCCACAATGTAACTGTTATTTTTCATCCTCTCTCTCCCTCCTTTCTCTCTCCCTCCCTCCCTCCCTCCCTCCCTCCCTCCCTCCCTCTCTCTCTCTCTCTCTCTCTCTTTTTTGCTCCATCTCCCTCCTTCTCTCTCTTTCTCTCCCCCTCTCCTCCAACCCTCTCTCTTTCTGTGTTGTTCCCTGTGTCCTCTCAGCGTTGTTTGTGGTGACAGAAACGAATGGATTCTCAGCAAATGTTATTACTCAAACAAGCATAGGGTACAAATGTGTCTCCTCTAACCAACACACACACACACACACACACACACACACACACACACACACACACACACACACACACACACACACACACACACACACACACACACACACACACTACACACTCAGAGGCACACACCCTAGAAGCGCCAGGGTGCACAGACTTTCAGATCAATGTATAAGTGTGTTTTAAGAAATGTAGGTAAGTGAGAATGTTATTGCTATCATTATTACTCTAACGGTTTTCCCCATTGCCTGACAACTGGCTCCTTGGGGGGCTGCTAAAGTTACAGCCACTGCGGTCAATCCACAAACAGTGCTTGTACGCACAATGAGCACATTGTGTCTGAGGAGGAATGCTCGTGAATTACCTCGTACCAAATGCCTTTGGCCATGGGGTGACAACATGACACATTTACATTAAAGGCCACATTTAATTGAAGGAAATTTTAGATTTGGTTACATAGAGGCTGCTTCACAAGTCTGCTGTTGCTAGGAGACCTGCAGTATGAACTATGAATACCTTTGTCAACCTGTTTACACCACTTGAAAAAAAAAAGAGCAGCAAAAACAATAATTACAATAATAATAATTACTAATAATGTGGATACCTTTTGCAGGCTAGCTAGTTATCTAACTTACAGCCCATTTTTCTATTAGTTTATTTTTCTAATAGTGTCATTTCCCAGGCAACAGTTACAAACATGATGTTCATACGGCACGTTTCCAAGGAACATTCAGGCCATTGTAAACAATAACTATATAATATGCTATATACCCCCTCATTCATCCCCAGTGTTAATTCATTTGTAACTCTGATTGTACAAATGCAACCAAATGGACCCGTCATTTGTACACAGAGTTAAATTGACACTGAGGATTCTACTGTGGTGTCAAGGGCAAAGTGAACATTATACCGGTCATAAGTCACAGTATGGCTAGAGTGGTGACAGAGGTGCGTGTTTGCAAGCCCAACCCCAGGCAGGAGTGTGCTAGTGTGTGATAATTACTGTGAAAAGTGGCTGCTGAGTTTGCCTCCCCACTCCAGTTGACGTCACACTCTATTTTTATGAGAGCGGAAAAAGGTATGTGGGACTATTTATTGGTCTAAGAGAAATTCGGTACTCATCCGGGATGGATCTCGGATATCTCCTGCTGTGCGGATTGGAACAAATATTGCGTATTGTTGCTGGGGTGGGTGGCAATAATGACTTCAGTTTCCTGTGTGTGTGTGTGTGTGTGTGTGTGTGTGTGTGTGTGTGTGTGTGTGTGTGTGTGTGTGCCACCACCTACTTCCCTGGGAGGCAGAAGAAAGGAGTGAAACGTATGAGGATGAGCTGGAGAACGGGGTGATTGTAAGGACAGAGGGGGAAAAAAACTACGGTACTGAAAGATAGGCAGCAGGGAACAGTGTGGAGAGACAGACAACAGGAGAGACATATCGTCCATTATTTGACTTTCTTAAAGATATTATTAGCAATTATGCAGCCGATGTGTTACGATTTGTAACCACTTTCAACCTGGCATCTATTATTCTGGGCATTACAGGTTCACATTTTCAGGAAGATTTCAAATGTTTTCAAATGTCTATCTAGAATTTCCTATTTTTGAAAAACGTAAATAAAGCATAACCTGATTAGAATTGATTTTGGCACTTTTGGACAAAATATTGGTCAAGACATAGCTAATCTGTGGACTAGGACTCAAAATCTGGCATCGGTCGGGCTCTAGAGTAAAAGTCAAGAGGGAGATGAGTGAGAGAAAGATATAAAGAGAGGACAGGGACAGACAAGAGAGGAGAGGAGAGGAGAGTGTCATTAATCACCCCGTGTGACACTCTCAACTACAGGGGGAGCTTCACAGTGCAACATTCACTTCTATTAGCAGTCCATTAGCAGAGCCCGGCACAAGTAGCAGCACTTGACAAGCAGGCCTGTGCCAGAAAGGCTGACCCTCTGTGTCTCTGCAGAATGGATATTCCCCTTCAGTACCACCCAGGGAGAAAAATATTCTCATTCCCTTGTGGATAGTTGTAGTGCGTGTGCGTGCCTGTGTGAGTGTATTTCATTTGCTAAGAGTTCTGTTAGGGTGTAGTAGTCAGGAGAGGCAAATTGCGCTATTAGAGGACAGTATTTTACATAGAATACAAAGACGCACTGTAGCAAATTTTCCTTCTTTTTAAATTATAGGCAGCCTCTGAAAATTACTATTCCACATAGCCCTTGAAAAATGATTACATAATAATGTTCTCTGCTCACATAGTCCACACCACCGGATGAGAAAGGAAATAATGATGGCAAAGAGATGATGGTGGCGTGGCGATGACCCGAGGTCCTTAGAGTAGTGCAGTACCTGCCATTTCTCCACGCTGACTGAGAATGGCTCTTCAAAGGTGAGATGGCTGCCGAGCACATTAGTTATAATTTAAAAGGTAGGCGGACTCTTACCAGCCAAGAGCCCTGTGATTACAGGACCCGGGCCAACAGGAACAGGGGGGCGTGGACCACTGTCCCTGCTCTTGATCTACGGTTCAATTATGATCGGAGATCAGAGCAAAGAGTGCAGAGTCAAAAGGTAGCAAGACACTGCCAACGGCAGACATGGAGAGGCAGAGAGGGAGAAGTGATTATGTGACTTTTTAAGTGGCCCTTCTCATGCCATTATAAGCAGTTGGGCTGACAGTAGATCATGAATGAGTGTAAGTACACACTCTGCTGCTGCCCTTTAATTTTGTGTCCTCCTGGCACCATGGCCCCCCCATGGCACTGAACCACTAATGTCCTCCGACATTTCTGTGGCCATAACCACTTTCGGTAAGCCCTATACAGTATACAGTACTTCATTGTACAGCATATAGCTAAAATAGCCAATCTACAAGCTCACAGCGCATAGTGGGAAAACATTGATAAAAATATATATAATATATATATATGTTAATAATAATAGTTGCATTTAGAAATAGAAACCTTTTCCCATAATTGCCCAAACTAGTAGGGAAGCCATGGTTAATGGGGTTAACGGAGGATATGCCCATACAGAAAGCTAAGTAACACAGGCGTCTCTATTTCACTCCATTGTTTCAACAAACATATCGTCGTTGTCGAGTGGAAACCTCGTATCTCCAAGTTTCAAATGTGTACGTTCTTTCGTAAAGTACAGCCCTGCTTCCTCATACAAGGCGGTCGCACAAAAGTAGTGAAAACAGCAGATCTACAAGCACACCGCGAGGCGCTGTGTGCTTGTAGATCAGTTGTTTTCACTAGTTTAAATCATTTTTAAAATGATAAATGCAAAACGAACGGTTTTGGACATACAGGGTTTTCACCCGACAGAGACGATATATGACGGAAATAAAATTAACCTTCATAGTAATTTGTAATCTCTGTGTTTTTAAGAAATGCATATGAATGCCTTAGAATTTACACTGACGTTTAAGTGATTCAAGCACTGACATACTGACTAGGGATGTCCCGATACCACTTTTTTGCTGACCGAGTACAAGTACGAGTACTTCATTTTGAGTACTCGCCGATACCGAGTACCGATACGAGTACAATTAATAATACAAAATGTCTTTAAATTACGTTTTTTTTTTTTTTTTTTATCAGATGTTCCTCACTTTCTGGCTGTATATAACACATTAAATTGCATTGCTTTCCCAGAACATGGCACAACTGCCACACATTTCACTTTGTTTTTTCAGGTTTAGCCTATGGAAATTCCTGTACTGTGCATGATCTTCTAGATCTGCAATGCTCAAACATTTTGTATTTTTACTTTTGATACTTAAGAGAGAGAGAGAAAGGCGAAGTGGCGGAACACACAGGGTACTCGGGCGCTTTGTGAGCAGTATCTGACGAGTACCGATACCGCAAAATAGGCCGGTATCGGGGCGAGTACCGATACCACGAGTACCGATACCGCATCCCTAATACTGACAACTCCACTGATCTCCTTGTCCTGATACCTTGTGGGTTATATCAGACTCTTCGTTGGACTATTGTAGCATCTGCGGACACAGTAAAGCCCCAGGTTCTGTACACTATTCCACCTCGCCTAGCAAAGAGGATTAAGATACCAAACAGACAGGATCTGAGATGCCGCTGGAATACTAGCCGCTCTAGATGCCTGTATGCTGGCGCTATACAAAGCCTAAAGTGCTGATGAGCTTTAAAAGCCATAGTCAGTGGGAAAGCTGTTATTTCCCTCATGTCCTTTAACAGTGTTCCCTGCAGCCTTGAAGTGCTCCCCAGCCAGACAGGGAGCAGGCTAGGTAGTAGACTGCTACCACACAGCAGTACAGGCACAACTGGTACACACAGATAAGAGAAAGTCCCACAGCAACACTATGCATGCATCGCTCCGCACATTAATGGGCTACGGTATATTCACAAAGTGGCCATTTTGCATCTATGTTCAAGGGTAGGGTTTCCCTCCCCCAGTGTGACAGCTACAGGAGAGTGTCACAGACAAATGCCTACCTCAGCTTACTAAAGGGTGGTGGTGGTGGTGGTTACGGTTCATTTGAAGATTATCTCTGTAAATAGCTTATCGATTGTCTGAATTTTTTGATTTGCTTACAAAGCTGTTGTAATTCATGTTTAGCTTACATAAATGACTACAGTATATACCATTATGTGCAGCGTCCTTCATAAGCCCAGTAGAACTGAGTGATGGACTATCAAATCTACCAGTCGGTAGTCAATGTATATGTTCAGTGAAGATAAAGGCCTGGCTTACCGCAGAAGCAGTAATAGGGGAGATGCTATCAGTGTTGACATATACACACACACCTTAAGTCGCACAGAGCACAGAGGTGGCATTAACATCACCTGTATTCTTCCGCAGCTGCTATCTCTGCCTCTCTGCTGACTCTGATTGACGAAGCTAAACCCTTAATCCTGGCTTTGCCCTGTCTTGTGCTCAGAGCTAAAGCTAAACTCCCAGACACTGGTAGTGGAACGGGACACAATCAGATAATACATAAAACCCATCCATAGAACAGAAGCGGTATCAGCGCCAAGTCATTCTACCAAGGTGACAGGTATGTTTTCTACGCATGGATGGAGAGATGGATACATCCACGGTCACATTTTATATACTATACCTGCGGACCAAAAACATTGCCTCATTTCCTTGCTGTTGTTGAATACCTCATTCCTCTGCATTGTGGAGTGGGGGGGGGGGGGGGGGGGACATTTTCCAGACGTTGCTGTAGTGTCTGGCGTGGAAGGGTTGTGGTCTATGTATGTCAGCAGAACGGAGGGTAGAGGGTGAGGAGGGAGGGAGACATGGGACCAATGGCCCCGGGTGAAACATGATATCGGGAGAACCACGCTACCCATTTCCTGTCTCCACTTTATCAGCATCTTGCTCTCTGTTATTCCTCTGCTCTTAAAGTGTCTGATGAAAGCCTGGCCACAGATAAATGTTTGTACCTCCTTGTTTTTTTATGGGGCTCAAATGAGGAACCTATTCCACCCTCTCCTCCCCTCCCTCCTCCCTCCTCTCTCTGCTCCATTCCTTTAGCCTGCTTTGAGATGCCGCAAAGAGAAGTTATAGCCCATGGTTTACATTAGCGTTCCATGCAGACGGACTGGGTGATGCTTAATGGGACAATGTTGCCTCTTGTTCCTGAACAAGTCAAATGGCTGTGCAGGAGAAGCCTTTTTTCCCCCTAACCAGGTTGTTCAGAACCCCCAAAACGGGTCACAAGCTGTCCTGACAGGTGGACACAGAATGACAACATTCGGTCCCAAAACCCGTCGAGAAGCACTCTTGTAGGACATCAGGGATGAGACGTGGCAAATGGCACTCTTTTCCCCCCTACTTATATTGCTGGGGGGATGATGAGGGTGGTGGTGGTCAATCATTTTTATTACATGTTTTATCCATGCTTCTGGTCAGACTGAATTAGAACGGGTACACATTATTGTGTATCATTATTTTATGCTTTAACTATTGAAAAATAGCAGATATACAAGCTCACAGCGCGGCACCGAGTGCCACGCTGCGAGCTTGCAGATCTGCTATTTTTTAAAAAGTTGTGAAAATGTGTGCAAATCTTTGAATATACCGGTATGTATTTTTAAAGCAAACTTTTGTAACTCAAATTTTGCTTCTGGGGGGGTTCCTGGAACTAAATATTTTGAGATGGGGGTCCGTGGCCAAATAAATTTGGGGGTTTGGGGGTCCTTCACAGGTTTGAGAACCACTGACATAGTAGTCTCTCAAGAACAGACTAACTGAGCTCCATTTAAATGAAAAGGACCTTTTCTTTGATGATGGCAGGCCAGATTGCTGACATAGAAACATACCGGTAGGTTTTTCAAAAAACCTTAGAAGGATTCAAAAGACACTTATAGAATTGGGTCAAAATTCAAATTTTCACGATTTTTCAAAAATAGCAGATCTACAAGATCTCTGAGCTTGTATATCTGCTATCTTTCATTAGTTAAAGCATAAAATAATGATACACAATATGTGTACCCGTTCTGAATGGGTTAAATAAACCCTTTCGGGAAATGTAGACTGTCTGATATGTTTGATATTTATGTTTGATAATATCAATATCACAATTTAATAATAAAAAAAACATTAACATTTGCATCCCTATTATACTTACAGTATACTTATATCTTTATTAAAAGATTGTGAAAATAGCAGCTCTACAAGTTCACAATGTGTTACGAACGATGTGAGGCATTGTGAGCACGAAGATCAGCCTATTTGTCGTACTAAGAAGTATATCCCCCTCCCCCCGTTTCTTTTTTCTTCTTTTCTTTTCGTCTTTACAAATGGAACCCTTGTGCTATCTGTTAAGTCAGAGATGCTGTGGTTCAAAAAACAGACAGGAATTCACCCTGCCTCTGGGAAATGTTCCACTGATCAACCTTTACAGAGACGGAGGTGGTGGTATTCCTCCAGATCTTTGACGTGTGACCTCATGGTAAAGTCCCAAACAGTCCTCTGTCCTCGTCCGCCCACAACCTGTTCACTTCATACAAACACGCCTTTTGTTTGGTTCGTCCTCTTAAAATGTTCTTAACATTTTAACGGGACATACAGTGAATAATGTACAGTACTGTATGTGTCTGTACGTACGTGTGCGTGTGCGTGTGCGTGTGTGTGTGTGTGTGTGTGTGTGTGCGTGTGTGCGTGCGTGCACGTGTACGTGTGTGTTTATTCAATAATAACAGACTACGGGACCCTGAGAGGAAAGTCTGTTCCAGATAAATCTGTGTGAATACCAGACCATTCATCCCCGGGAAATCAATCTTTCTCATAATTCCCCACATTTTTCTTCCATCTGTTATCTATGGAGCTGCCAAACAGACTTTTAAACAGAGCAGACCATTACCAGAGGGCAGCATTAAATGTGTGTCAGAATGCCAATGTGTAATGTTGTTTTTTACTCTGTCTGTTTAATGAGGTGCTAAATTAAAGCTTCGCAATTGCCATGCAGTGTCGTGTGATCGATCCCTGCCCTGTCCTGCTATTGACAGCGGGGGGAGAAGATCAAGTGTAATGACGTGTGTTGAGAGTCAGAGACACTTACTAAGGCAATGTTATTGGAATAATGCTGACTGTCAAAGGGAATTTGATCAATAGTCTTTTTTCTTTCTTTTTTTACCTTGGTTGTTTTATGGGTAATTATCCTTCACAAGTCTCGGCACACACTTTGGAATTCATCATTAAGAAAGCTGAAAGCTGAAGACCTGTCTCCGGGTAGAGTTGTCATCCTTAACCACTGTAACCCTGGCATCCCAATTTTTGGGCAATGTTTATTTATTTATTTTACCAAAAGATAGATAGATAGATAAATAAATACATACATAAGGAAATTATATATATATATATATATATATATATATATATACAATACGTTCACGTTGCATTGCCTCATATTGTGAGCTTGTACAGTAGGCTATTCACTGTAGTAATAGGGTTTAGGCTTAAGTGGTTAACAGTTGGGCAATATGTTCAAGGCAGGGATGCAAATGCACGCACGCACGCACGCACGCACGCACGCACGCACGCACACACACACACACACACACACACACACACACACACACACTCACACACAGTGACCTCTTTTCTCCACTTTGGGCTTTGTTACTGTGATTCCGGTAATAGTTTGCAACTCTAGATGGCTGTTGGGTGTCAGCACTTTTCCTGTGTTTGTACAGCATGTGTTTGTGAGCCTGCGTGTGTGCCATATCTCCTTGATCAGTCCCCAGTGACCTGAGCACCGGCAGGCAGTGTTTAACTGGGGCAAGCTCAACGGGGCTCATTTAAATGGGGCCCAGACAGAAGCCCCACAGTGAAGGGTTACTTTATGACTCTTAACATGTAAACCACACAGTCAGAACTGTTACAGTATGTCTGCTGGCTTAAGAATAGTTTACTGTACTGCGTGTCTCCTCAAGAGTTCGTTGGCCACCAACGCGTTGCCAAACTGCCAAATAAGCCCGTGCTGATTCAGAATAAGGCTATTGTTGCTCCCTTTCTTAGAGGCTTGGTTTGTGCTGTGCTTCTTTTTGATGTTAATGAAGACCATGAAGGCGAGACAGCAATGACAGAGCGAGTTCACTCGTATAAATGTCAGTGTTATTATGATTTATGAATGAGTCACTTATGTTCCACACAAAGCCACAACGATAATAAGCCAAGATTATCTGTCACCTGATATATTAATACATTTGTATTAATGTAACATAACATGTGTCCTAATCACCTGGAATGCATCTTACTTAAATAAATAAAAAATCATGATGTGAAATATATAAATCCTTTGTAAAAAAGAAATCACACCCGTGTGAATGAGCGGTGCTCACATCACAATTCATACTAGAAATTACTGTTCCCGAAGAATTCCGTCGTACGTATTTATATTATATAAGCGTGACCAATCCTAAAATCCATTATATTGTTACATCAAAAATGGGAAAATTGCAGACCTCTCCATTCTGAAAATTTTCTCCAATGGAAAAATCTTTTTTTCCCCCCACATGGACATACACACCCAAAAAAATAATCTCTCAGTTGAACACATTTTAAATGTGTGAAACTTTTCCACCCATTTTATATGAGTAAATTTATATATGGGATATATGTAGTCCCAAGTCAAATCTACATTCAATGCAATGCATGTTATTCAATTAGTCCAACTCATTTTCATTAACTTAAGCCAAGTTAATTATATGAACTTAATTAATTTACGTTTGTCCAACTCAAACAAATGTTAACGTAAATGTGTTGGTTCAACTCATTTTTATGGAATTAAGCTAAGATAAATAAAATACTTTTACATTTAGGCCTACATAAGAAGAGTTCGGTTTCAGGTTTTCTTCTGGATGATTTGTTTCAAGTTTTACAATATCAACATACAGATGCATAATGGATATATGCAATAGCAGTGATTATTGAATAATCAGAACATTTAAGAGAAAACCAACGCAATAACCTCAAAGTTACCATGAGTTCTTCTCTTTTAGCCTAGCATGGGGAGGGAGCTCAAGCTTAAACTAGCAGCCTAGCAGTTAGGGTTAGGGTTTAGGCTCAAATACTGACAAATCAAATTCTGACATATGACAGTCATCTTGCCAAGGCAGACACATTGATATGATACATTTAGCATTTTTAGCTCCCGAAAGCTTAAACATTTCCCTGAAAACCTAGAGAAATGCTGTTCCCAGCATGCTTTGCATAACATGTGACCAACTTATTTGACCAATCAAGGGAAAGGGCTGGAGTCACTTCTCAGATCTGTAAAATGTACTTAATAAAATTGAGTTGGATTCAAACAATATTCTCAGAATGATTTCAGCCTTAAAAACTACTCAATAAAATTGGTGAGAGGCGTGGTTTATGGGACTCTGGGAGTTTTCATTGGAACTCATTTTCAATGTGTTTTTAAATTCCATTACTAAGATTTGAGTTACATGAATGTAATATAAATGCATAATGTTAAATGAATAGATTTTGTATAAGCACTATTAATTACATTTGAGTTGGAACAATTTAATAAAAATGCATATATTGTAAATGTATATATTTAAGGTAAGCACGATTAATATTTGTTCAGTTACATCAATTCAATACATTTGCATATATTATAATTAAATACATTTAAATAAAGCCAACATAATGTAAATGTATCACATCTGGCACTATTAATAATATTTGAGTTATATCAATTAAATGTATATGCTTATGCCTTGAAGTGAAGTAATTAAATAAAGCAAACATAATTTATATGTGTCACATTTATAGGGGGGTTGAATCAGTTTTTTGGGTGCACACAAAGTCACGTATTGGGGCGGGCTAGCTCCGCTCAAAAAAGAACAGAAGAAGGATAAACTGTTTGGCAGTAGAGAGACGGCAGCTAAGCATTTGCCCCCTTTCGTGAATGGAACCAAGCGGCAGGAAGGAGATAAATAATGGATGTTGTTGTGATGATCCCCCAGCAATGCAGAGAGACAAGAAGATAAACCAGGTCAAAGGTCTGCATTGGCCGCAATTTGTACAGACAGAACTTTGTGTTCTTATTCAAATGTTCCCCCAGTCAACACATCACTCCTACCCTACCAAGCCGGGAAAGCATCTAATTTTAGATTTTAGCTCTATATACTAGGGCATTCACGAATAGTGATTTTTAGTATTCGAATTATTCGACCCCATGTATTCGAATAGTCGAATATTCGACAGGACTGGCTAAACTGGCAAATATTAAGTAAGCAAGAGGCGGACATTGTGAAAATAGCCGATCTACATGCTCACAACGCCTCCAACGCCTCACGTTGTGAGGCGTTGTGAGCATGTAGATCTTCTATTTTCACAATATTTATCTGCGGAACCGAGTGCTTGTCAGGGTGGGGGTCCCCAGTTCATATATGTTTATTTTGGGGGTCACGGCCTAAAAAGGTTTGAGAACCCCTGGTATAAAGCATTAACAAATTCATCCACCAGGGGCATTGACAACTCATTCTTATAACTTCCTATTTAGCCAAGCTTTATAAACTATATATTTTTTAAAGAGAAAACAATAAAAATAAGCGAATATTCGACTCCGGTGAACAACGTCGAATAGTGACTTTGATATTCGAATATTTGAATATTTGGTGAATGCCCTACTATATACTGTATGTCCAAAACGGCTCCTGCTCCAAAACGATCAGGATTCAAATTCAAAAGCAGCAGATCTACAAACGCAGCTCTGCTACTTTTGATGTTTGACGCTGTAGTATGAAGTAGGAGTAGGGCATTCATTTACGAAAAAACACAAAAAGTTTAAGTATGGGGATCGATATTCTGCCTAACGTCTAGCCTGACACTCAGCCTGAATTTTCATTTAGTTTCACTCCATTATTCAGTCTGAAAGCCCTTCCTACTACAGCCGTTTCTGGGATGGGCGTTGCCATAGTGGCACAGTCTTCTGCGATTGGTTCACCTCCTGATCAATCACAACAGTAGCAAAGCAGATGACGTTGTTGTTAAGCGACCCATATTGGTGTTATTATGTTATTATGTGGCTAGCTAACCTGTTGATACTTGCTATAGCAACATAGGTTTTTCAGAAAACAGTTTGGATTTAGGCTGCCCTCAGACCAAAATACCTACGAGAGTGGAATCCGCGTTCCGCCAATGCATTTCAATGAGAAGGCGGCGGTTTCATGTCAGTGGAGGATATCTGCGCTCCGCGCAGACCTTGCGTTTATGCTGGAGCAAAGAAATTCTCCACACAGATTCTGGTTTCCCCCCTCTGTCCAATCGGGTGAGTCGAAGGCGTAACATTCCGAGAATCAGGAAGGGACTGGGAGATGTTTTGTTTTGATCAAGAGTCTCATGCACCCAAACTCTTCTCTTTTTAGCTTGTTGCATCTCCCCTTCCAATAAAGCAAGGGCGAGTACCCTTCGCCTGTCCATTATAGAGTTGACACGTAAAATATGATGAGGATCGCTACGCTAGTGTAACAGGCTACAGGGAGGGAGGGCGGTGCGGGAAGTGAGTGACAGGGGCGTCACTGGCTTTGGGACGGAATATGCTCTCTGCGTTTTTTGCCAGCCGCGCACCAGAAGAGTTTATTCACTGCCGACCATATTTTGGTCTGAGGGCACCCTTAAGGTGGTTGCACACTGCTGCGTTTTTCGTTGCGAAATGCGTTTTTCAGTGCAAGAAGAGAGAGAGAGATAGAGAGAGCAAGGGACCGAGTGGTGCGCGAAACGGGCGGCAGTGTGCAAACGTGACTGACATAACGTGAGGTTGATTTTTTATTTGCGTGCTCCGAAATTCACTCCGATATTCGGCCCGAAAAACGCAGCAGTGTGCAACCACCTTTAGAAGACATTTGTAGAATTTGTACTTTAAGTACCAATAATTTTGTACTTTTACTCAAGTAAATGTTGAATTCCAGAATTGTACTTATTGTAACAGAGTAATTCTACATCGCAGTATTGATACTTTTACTTAAGTAAAACATTTGAGTACTTTTTCCACCACTGCCCCTTACAGTATGCAGCTGCACTGGAGTCAGCGCGCCGCTGTAAGCTGATACACCGCAATGGCCTGCTGCAGATATGCAGGAGCATGTGTGGCGGAAACCGATAATTCACTGGTGACACACCGAGCGTAGGGGTTCCCAGGTTTTTAGGCTGACATGAGGTAAGCTGATCTGTCAGGTAAATGGTAGGGAGGGAGGTGGAGGGAGTGGTGGAAAAAAGTATTCACATGTTTTAAGTAAAAGTATCAATACTGCAATGTAGAATCCTAGTAACGCAGATACTGTGTTAGGGTGCCCTCACACCAAAATACCTACTACTGGCAAAAAACGCTCCATTCTCATTGAAATGCATTGGCGGATTCCACTCTAGGTATTTTGGTGTGAGGGCACCCTTACAAGGAAAAGTCCGGAATTGAAAGTGTACTTGGGCAAAAGTACAAAAGTATTGGTATCTAAATGTACCAAAAGTGGAAAGTAGAAAAGTAGAAAGTAGTCATTGTGCAGAATGTCCCAATTCACATGTTCAAAATGTATAAAATTATCAAGAAGCTCACAATGCGTGAGCTTGTAGAACTGCTATTTTCAAATGGCCAAAAAATATATACGTATATGGCTATAGAAGAATATACCGGTATACAGTATATACAGCAGGGGTCTTCAACGTTTTCAGGCCAAGGACCCCTTAGTTGAGAGATGAAGTAGGGACCCCCACAACCTATTCATAGATTCCATATAGTTCCGTTGTTTGACAGCACAGTCATCAGTGTATTTTGGATTCATGTCAATTTGTGTTTTCAGATATTTAACCACTTGAACCGTCAGTACTTAATAAACTTGACCTTTCACTCTGCTCTTTTCCCCCTCTACACCAAACCTCTTTGCCGAAAGTAGCCGATCTACAAGCTCACACCGCCTCCGTTGTGAGCTTGTAGATCGTCTATTTTTGGCTAAAGTTCTCAGAATATGGATCCACAGGATTCAAATGGTTAATATAAAAAAAAGGTTTCTATCACACAAAGATTTGGAGGACCCCCTGTAGTAACTCTGAGGACCCCTTAGGGGTCCCGGACCCCCTGTTGAAGACCCCTGATATACAGTATATATGGCCTAGAGCTGATGTGGTTAGTGCACATGTTTTGTTTTGTAATAATACCGGTAATCAAAATCTACAAACTGTTAACTGATCTAAGCTGATCTGTCAGGTTAAAAGGTGGGGATTACGTTGGAGAGGGGTGGAGGAGGGGGGAGGGGCGGGGCTCTGTGAAGGAAGGATCGCTACGCTGGTAAATCATACCTCCTGAGGAGTTTCCTTCGGTAGCTGCTATCATAAATCCTGCTGCACGCATTCCTTTGCCCCTCTCATTTGCAAAAAAAAAAAGGAAAAAAGACACAACTAAATCATGGTAATTTTGTTTTTACAACGAGACCCCAAAAATCTACCAACTTTCTGCTGTTAAAATTTGGGGATGTTTTATCTCTGTTTTTCCAGGCAAAATGTTTTATTTAGCAGCCTGTGTTACTAGCATGTGAGAGTCTGCCAAGAAAAGCACCGCTATTGGCTAGAGGAAGAGTAGGAATGGGATGGGGGTTGTACTCATAAGTCATGTGGCTTTAACAAAGTATATGCTCAAGTAAATATTCAAGTTTTCAAAAGTACCAAAGATTAGGACGTACATTTTCTTTTTTATTATCAATGCTTTGCTGTATTGAAATGAAGAACACCCACCACCCACCCCCAATATAATATATCATAAATGACCATTTTATCCCAATAGTCCCTTAGAAATGCAGTGTAAAAGTACAATATTTCCATTATGAAAGTCTTGTGTTTGCAAAGAAAACAAATACTCCAAAAATGTATATACTCAAGTAAATATACTTTGTTACTGTCCTGCCGTAAATAGCAGATCTAGAAGCTCACAGCGTGTCATGTTTGTGATGTGCTGTGAGCTTGTAGATCTACTATTTGCGGAGCACGACACCAGCCCGCAACAAAGTATAAATCGGGCTTCAGTCATGTGGCTTTTAACCCACGGTTTGAACAGGCTCAGAGCATCCTGGATCCAGACATATTAACCCACCACTTTTCCCGGCTGCTTTGTGTGACTCTTTCTTTGTTCATGGAAAATAAATCGAGTAAACAATCGCAGCGATGTTGAAGGAAGCAATCTGTCATAGGGATTGGTCAGATTTGGGTCTTACCAACTCGCATGCATATTTCCATTCCCTCCAGCCTCTTGGGTAATTTAGTGGTGAAATCTGAACCCTATTGTGCTTTCTTTGTGTGTGCGTGGAGTGCAGCAGATATCAAGCTTTAGCCTGGTTTTGGTTTTAAAGGCAATTTTTCCTCGCTGGCAGTTGTTTCCACTTTGATTGAATTTGAGAGATGAGGGCATGAGAAACACAAGTTGGGATATTTACATTGCAGCTTCCATTTTGGCTGCTTTTTGCTAGTAGTTTGTTTTAATAAGAACTTGACAGAATGCAGTATACGGTTTCAGGAATTTCTGTGGGGCATGTCAGATCCAAGGAGCGTTAGCGGTCAGTCCTTTGACATGGTGTTCTCTCTGAAGTCCACAGCGTTTATGGGGGTCGGCTCTGATAGATGAAAGGATTGGTCAGGACAGTTGTGACACACACACACACGTGCACGCACGTGCGCGCGCATACGCATGGAAACACCCACACACACACACGTGCGCAGAAGCATATCGTCGTTGTCGAGTGGAAACCTCGTATCTCCAAGTTTCACATTTGTACGTTCTTTCGCAAAGTAATGCCCTGCTTCATCAAACAAGGCCGTCGCACAAAATTAGTGAAAACAGCCGATCTGCAACAACGCCTCGCGGTGCGACGCGTTGTGTGCTTGTAGATCATCTGTTTTCACTAGTTTAAATCATTTTTAAAATGATAAATGCAAAACGAACGGTTTTGGACATACAAGGTTTTCACCCGACAAGGACGATATGTAAGGTCAATCAAATGGAGGGCAGAGGTGATGAATGGCTCGATGGATATGTCACAATGAGGGGATGGAACTGTCAAAGCTCTTTCAGTGGTTATACTCCCACATGCCCGTCACATCTGAAATTATTCCTCATTTTATTTACTCTTTTTTTTTTGGGGTCGTTTTTCGATCAATCACCCTTTCTCCTCTCGCTCAGAGGAGTCTGGGTGTCAGCACGGGGCACGGTATGAAGCCAGGGCAGGCAGGCACATACAGCCAGGCTGTTTCAGTAGCAAAAGGCTTACGAGATTATGTTCGTTCCGCCTTACCCCTGTAACATGGCCACAATGTATGTTCTTTGTATAGGGGTGGTCCCAAGGGAGGAGGCGGGCAGACGTTTTAATTTAATCAAGTGCAAACGGCAATAATGCTTCCTACCCCCCTCCCAAAACTCACTCGCCTCACTTTGGTGATAAGATTACGAGCCCGAGCCACGTTGGCCATCTTGTTGTGATTATGTGTGTTTACACGGGTGGGAGGTGTTTACTGTGGAAACTATGCCCCCGCTTCTGCTCTTCATTTAGCTACCGGAGAAGCAGAGATGCTGTGAGGTTTTCAGCTCTTTGTGTTGGCAATTTCTGTTTTATCGTCTCGGGAAGAGAGTTATAATGATTCACTAACTAGCGCCACACTGCGTCTTCCCTGTCTGAGCTCCGTTCCCTTGAGGTGAACGGTTCCTATTTTAGTGAAGAAAATATCTATAATTGCTTTACACAGACTCAAGAATGCACTTTTGTGTGTGTTTGCTAGTCTGGGGGGTGGGAGTATGCACAGCATATACTCAGCAACAATAATTGAAATCCAGTTTCATTTATTCTTACTTCACATCTTATTTTTTCCCCTTTAAATAATGCGCATATTTTGTATATTGATTACATAATAGTTTGACTTTTAGAGTATTTTCATATAGTGTATAGTAGTTCGTATTGGGTCAAAACATCCATTGCCTTTCAATTTAATTTTTATTTTATTCTGCAAATGAAATTACAGCATATTTATGTACAGTATATTGATTTATTTTCTTTTTTCTGAAATCTGCAGAATGCAAAATTCAATATGCAAAAAAAAGTCTGGAAATGTATGATTTATCTTTATTCCCAAACAAGGAATATATAATGTATTCAAGCACCTTAATACTTTTAATGAGCCTTTACTTTTACCTTTAGTTTAGAAAGGGTGTGAGAGCAATTCAGAAATGCCAAGACCTCATTACTATATTATTTTTCCTGATTTTATACAAAAGATTTGACCTAAAGTGATGTTAAAAAGGGTAAATACTTGTTGAGCGAGTCTCGTAAATTGAAAAAGGCTGTTCAAAATCTACTTATTTTCCCTGTTCATACTTTTAAGTACCTGTCCACCACTGGCCATTGTATAGTCCCATTAGTATTATGGTAGTGATAACATAGCCACACTAATCTCCTTGATGTTTACATAGGCCTTTCAGGCCTCGGCACTCTGCTTTATTGGTGCAGCATTATGTGCAGTGTTTAGTCCATTGTGCATTCTGCAACATGCCACTAGTTATCTGCCATGGCAAATGGCCCTGTCTTTACCAATCTAGTCTGGCCTTTGTCTACGTTTAGTTTTTCCACGGGATGAGCAGCCATTTAGCGAAAGGGTCAGGCTTGTAATTGACAGCCACCACTAAACAAATCTTCTTGGGCTCAGCGGTAGACCAGTCCCTCCCCCCCAGCCCCTCCCGCTGCCCTAATCTAACTAATGCACCCATGTGTGCGCTGGAAAGTGAATTAAACATAGAAAACTCAATACCTGATCCATCCGGCAGAGCTGCCTGCATGCACATTAGCAGTTTCTCTGCAGCCTCTGTAATTGCGTTACACGAGTTGGCTGTGGTAACGATCAGGCCTTACACACACTTACACACACTTACACACACTCGCCCTGCTGTCGTTAATCGCTCGCCTTCGTTGGCCCCCGAAGGCACGGAGCGGGCTCCGGACTGAGCCACGGAGGGTGAGCTGGGTGGTGCGTCTCCCTCCCAAGACGGAGATGGGGATGGAAGTCTATGTAATGTCCCCACAAGTGATGTGGGGGGAGGGTGTGTGTGTGTGTGTGTGTGTGTGTGTGTGTGTGTGTGTGTGTGTGTGTGTGTGTGTGTGTGTTTGCATGCGTGCGTGCCGCGTGACTGCACGCGCGCATTTATACATGTATGTATGTGTAATCATTAGGGATGGGACAATAAGCGATATTATCGTTTATCGTGATAAAAAAACACTCACGATAATCGTATCGTGGAGATTTAATTTATCGTGATATCGTCCTCCGTCATGCACTGGGATGAATTCACCTTTTATTTGCCGAGCTGCATATCCGGTACCAGTTAATCCCTCTATAAAATTGGTAAATGCATACTTGACATCTTTTTTTCCACTCTTTATCAAATGTCTTTGCCAAAAAATAGCCGATCTACAAGCTCGCGACGCGTTGTGAGCTTGTAGATCGGCTATTTTGGGGGAAATGTTCCGCCCCAGGATAATGGATTTTGATTATCGCGACAATATCGTAAATCGCGATTTCTTTTCTCACAATAATCGTGATATGAAATGTTCACATCGTCCCATCCCTAGTAATCATGTGTGCACCAGTCAGACATGTAATGCATGTGTGGATGTACGCCACATTCTTAACGTTATACATCGCATCCGTGTTTGCATTGAGGTCTGGTTTTTAAGGTGTGTTGTTGATCTCTGTGTTTCTTCTAATCAGCGACTCTCCTGCAGCCCCTGCTGTGTGGCCTTGTTTTTCTCCTCCTCCGTTGTGTGTCTTTCCGTCGTTCCCATCTGCCCGCTGCCTGCTATCTGTCTCCTGTCTGCGCTTCTGCTCCTTGCCAGAGACCTCAGCAGGATAAAGGGGAGCTTATACAGTTCAGGGGCGTCGCACCAAATTCTGGGCCCTGGGTACAAGGATTCACTGCGGGCCCCCACCATGAATGTTAACTATTGAAAAATAGATCACAGCTATTTTTGAAAAATCTTGAAAATGTGTGCAAGAAACCCATGTTTCCATGTCAGTGGTGCTCAAACTTTTTCATGTCAAGGACCCCCAAGATGATATGTATTTGGCCACGGACCCCCATCTCAAAATATTTAGTTCCAGGGACCCCCCCCCCCCCCCCTCCCAGAAGCAAAATTTGAGATACAAATGTTCCCTTAAAAAATACATATATTCAAAGATTTTCACATATTTTCACGACTTTTCAAAAATAGCAGATCTAAACAAGCTCGCAGCACGGCACTCGGTGCTGCGCTGTGAGCTTGTATATCTGCTATTTTTCAATAGCTAAAGTTACTAGGGCCCCTCCACCTTGGGCCCTTGTAACTCAGTCCCCCCCCCACCCCCCCCCCCCCCCTGTGACGCCCCTGTATACGTTCTCTCTCTCTCTCGTCTCCTCCTCTCGTCCTCGCTCGTCTCTCCTGAGCTCGGCAGACATTGAGGTTAGCGAAAGAATGCCTCGCTGCATTTAAGTCTTTTCTTCTTAATTACATTAAGCAGATAAATGCTGGAGGACACGGGAGATCTTAATCTTCGGGTGGAAATTAACAGCTGAATGATGAAACCCAGAGCAAGGGATTAGGTTTGGTATACGGACAAGGTTAAATGAGTATAGATAAACAGTTAACAGTGTGCTTTATTTTTGTTTCACTGTATACGTGACTCTTCCCCTTAGCCAATTCATTTCATTGACTTTATTCTTCCACCAACCAGTATTCTCCAAACTGAAAATCATATACATTTCTGTCATGTGATTATGCTATTTCCATGTTGTAATTTGACGATATATACAATATAGATCTGTGTGCATTTCAGATATAATTTTGAACCTGCATATCAGCACTTTATTACATCAGTGGTTCTCAACCTTTTCAAGCTGTGACCCCCGAAATAATCATATTTTAACTGGGAACCCCCCACCCTGATGAGCACTAAGAGTTGAGGCATTACATTTTGTATAACACGGTTCTTTTGTGAAAATAGCAGATCTACATGCTAGATCTGCTATTTTCACAATTTCAGCCTCTAATATTTTACAATTTGACCAATGTTTAATTTGTCATTTCAGACGTATTAAAAAGCCCTTAAATTGTCACTTTAGAAATGTGCATGAACCCGCCGTACACTTAAACTTTCTGTTGGGTTTGTTTACATTTGAGTGAGGACCCCCCCGAAATAATTTGGAGACCCCATCCTGGGGGTCCCGACCCACAGGTTGAGAACCACTGTATTAGATGGTCCTGAGAGATGAGGGATACAGAGTGAGAGAGAGAGAGAGAGAGAGGGGGAGAGGGAGAGAGAGAGAGAGAGAGAGAGAGAGAGAGAGAGAGAGAGAGAGAGAGAGAGAGAGAGAGAGAGAGACTACCATCACACAACCTGAATCAGCCCTTCTGATGCAGACCGGCCTTGACGTCTGCAATGCCAGTGATTGAATGGTTGTAATGGGGAAATGTATAGTGAATTTGCTGGATGTTGCCATGCAAACAGCCTTTCTCCTGACCTAGCTTAATGGAGGTCCTTCTGAATCTATAGCGAGAAGCTCTTTAAATTTGTATAAGTCCTTACTGGCTGATTTATACTGATGGGCCCCAGAGTCATTCTGCCGCTATAGGACATGGCACAGAATGCTGTGCAGAGAGACAGAAGACTTATGAGAACATGCTACAGCAGGGGTCTTCAACGTTTTCAGGCCAAGGTTGAGAGTTGAGTGAGAGATGAAGCAGGGACCCCCACAACCTCTCCGTAGATTCCATATAGTTTCATTGTTTGACAGCACAATCATCAGTGTATTTTGGATTCGTGACAATTTGTGTTTTCTGATATTTAACCACTTGAACCGTCAATACTTATAAAACTTGACCTTTCACTCTGTACTTAGTCTTCTATTTTTCCCCCTCTACTACAAACCTCTTTGCCGAAAATAGCTGATCTACAAGCTCACAACGCCTCGCAGCACGGGGCGTTGTAGATCGTCTATTTTTGTCTAAAGTTCTCCGAATATGGACGTTAGGGTTCAAGTGGTTAATGTAAAAAAGGAGGAAAAAAAAAGTTCTATTACTCAAAGATTTGGAGGACCCCCTGTAGTAACTCTGAGGACCCCCTAGGGGTCCCGCACCTCCTGTTGAAGAGCCCTGTGATAGATGATGAATGATGAGCCCCAGTCCAGCGCATCATGGCTAACTATGTATAGACACTGTGCTGTCCAGGGCATCTCATTGACCTCCATATAACCACTAAGGTCATCATATCCCCCCACACTGACTCTGCTCACACCACCCAGCTACACCCTACCTGCCAGCTGACACCCCATGATCCATTGCCTGAGAGGAGAATCGGTCTGTATGTATGTGTGTGTGTGTGTGTGCGGGCGTGTGTGTGTGTGTGTGTGTGTGTGTGTGTGTGTGTGTGTGTGTGTGTGTGTGTGTGTGTGCGTGTGTGCGTGCGTGCGTGCGTGCGTGCGTGCGTGCGTGCGTGCGTGCGTGCGTGCGTGCGTGTGTGTGTGTTAAACTCCCTAGGGGAGTATTTGTCAGTGAGTAGGTCATCAGATATGTGCCTATGTAGCCTGTCCATGTGTGTGTGTGTGTGTGTGTGTGTGTGTGTGTGTGTGTGTGTGTGTGTGTGTGTGTGTGTGTGTGTGTGTGTGTGTGTGTGTGTAATGTACTGTACAATGAATGTTCATTTCATCTGAGAACGTACAGTATGGGTCTATATTTGTAGCCTATATTTGTACGGGGCGGCAGTGTCTCGGGAAGTAGAGTGGCTGTCTGCCTGGTAGCCACAATGTTCCCCCGAATGTGGATGTGACCTTGAGCAAGACATAACCCCTATCTGCTCCTGATGAGCAGGTTAGCACACTGCATGATTACCTCCGCGTTCTGTATGTGAATGTGTGCCACGTGTGTAATGGTGTGTGTGTGTGTGTGTGTTTGTGTTTGTGTTAGGGATGGGGCAATACGCGATATTATCGTTTATCGCGATACACACTCACGATAATCGCATCGTGGAGATTTAATTTATCGTGATATCGTGCTCCGTCATGCGCTAGGATCAATTCCATATTCGGTATATCCGGTACCATTTAAACCCTCTATAATTGGTAAAAGGCACTTATAATATACGTACTTGATACCGTCTTTTTTCACTTTCTATTAAATGTCTTTGCCAAATAAATTGCCGCTGCGCTGTGAGCTTGTAGATCGGCTATTTTTTGACAAATGTTCCACCATTATTGCGATAATATCGTAAATCACGATTTCTTTTGTCACAATAATCGTGATATGAAATTTTCATATTGTCCCATCCCTAGTTTGTGTTGTGAATTGGTGGACGTGATGTGAGGAACATTTCAAAGCACAAATTTGAGTGTTTGAACAGACCAGAAAAAGCACTCCATGAATGCAGTTCATTCGCGTTACACTCGAGTCGAATAAACACGCAGAAGAATGTGTGCTGTCTGGTGGTGGCCTCAGTGTGTTGTCACGTTGATCTGAAAGGTCATGCCGTCATTGTGCTTGTCTCTGCACCGTGGAACTCCCCGCGATCCCTGCAGATGACTGATCACAGGCAGACAGATGGGCAGGAGATCTACCAAACAGCCAGGCTGCAGAGCTGCTGCAACAGGACTGTCTGCAAGCCAGACAATGATGACCTGGGGGGGAAACAGCAAGGAAGGCAGAGAGAGAGAGAGAAATGAGAAAATGACAAAGACATAAAACAAGTGAAAGGGTTACTTATTCCTGTTTTTGGGGAGCATAATCCCGTTTGGAGAGAGGAAGGTGTGAACCTGTCCTCCTGTGTGTGTGTGTGTGTGCGTGCGTGCGTGTGTGTGTTTGTGTGTGTGTGTGTGTACAGGCCTAATCTCTGAGTGACATTAATCCCAGTGGTTCTCCCACCCATCCTGCTGCACAGTGCACAGTAAAATCCTGATTTAACCCTGACAGTGTAATAATGGACTTGTAAGGGTTTAAATTAGCGGTCCAGGTTCTTCCCGTGCCCACAGTAAAATCAGCAGTGTTCATTTATCCATTTGCAACTCTGTGAATGTACAATTGTAACCACTTGGTTTCATTTCTATAAATGAACACTTTTAGATATACATTATGTTCTCAACAAAAAGTCCCTTTGCAGCATGCAATTACAGCTTGTTTGTCGGACGGGAACCTTGTACAGAAAAGTTGTATCTCCATACAACTTTTCATGTTTGTATTGTTAATTAATGTGTCACACAAAGGTAGCAAAAAAGATCTAATCTGCAAGCTTGCAACGGGTTGAAAATCAGCGATTTTGTGAAAGTGGTTTATTCTGTCCGTGGGTTTTTATAATTATTGAACCAACAAAAAGTAACAAGCTTAAAGACTAAATAATAACTACATTGCATCATTTACCATTTACCATCGGAACACATGTTCTTTTTTCCATTCTTCGGATAGTAACCGCTTTGGACTTACACGGTTTCCGCCCGGCAACGACGATAGCCTAACTATACTATAGGGTTCATCCTTCCTCATCCGCTCATCCTCCTCCAGTGTTTGTTTTCCCTGTTGAGTCCCAGTGACATTAGCCGTAGTAATCCTATTGAAAGCTCATCAGGCCCAGAGACGGGTTCCACGGGGTTCAGCCGTTTCCATGGGGATCACATGGATGCCTAATTAAGCTCGTTAAGGCTCGTTATTAAAGCTCGTTAAATCCCATCCTGACATGGCGGCGCAGCTCCCGGTGTCTGACTTTACTAATTCATACACTATTACACACACACAGACTGTACGTGACCTGCGAGTGCCTACACACACACGCGAGCACACACACACACGAACGCACGCACGCACACACACACACACACACACACACACACACACACACACACACACACACACACACACACACACACACGCACACACTTGCACACACGCACACACACACAAACACACACACGCAAGCCTACTGTGCTTTAGTGGATGTAATTAACGCTCACAGCATTAGTTACTTCATAGTCTGTCTTATGACAGTGTCGCGTGGCGGAAAAAGCGGATCTGCGAGCTCACGCCGTGACGCGTGACATGGCATTGTGAGCGTGTATATCTGCAGTTTGGACCATCCGCCGCCGCCGTACGAGGAAGTATAAATCGGGCGTTAAGCCCATGTGTGGTCCTCCCAGCGCCTGGGTTTGAAGGGAATGAGAAAGCGACGCGTAAGGACTTTCATAGCGATATCATTTACTTATTTACATATCCAAACATCACTATTAGCTGGGTGAGGTTGGTGTCTGTCTGTGTGTGAGGAAACCCACAGGATCTGGTCCCACTCACAAATGACTGGAAAGTCCCATTAAAATTCATGAGTGATATGTTTGAGTTATGAGAACGTGTAAGGCTATATCGTTGTTGTCGGGTGGAAACCTTGTATGTCCAAAACCGTTCGTTTTGTATGTAACATTTTGAAAATGTTTTAAACTAGTCAAAATAGCTGATCTAAAAGTGTGCTTGTAGATCTGCTATTTTCACTAGTTTCGTGCGACAGTCTTGTATGATGAAGCAGGGCTTTACTTTACGAAAAAAGCGTACAAAACTTGGAGATACGAGGTTTCTGCCCGACGATATGCACACACACAGTACACATCATCACAGCTGTCGGGTGGAAATCTTGTTCATACTTTTCAAACTTGTAGATCTGCTATTTTCGCTACTTTTGCGCGACATTATGCCATTCAAAAACGTACACGTTGATATATCATGGAGATACAAGGTCTCTGTCCGACACCGACAACACACTCACACACACACACTTATACACACTACATTATACACACAGAGGACCATGCTGCTCCGTGACCCTTGACCCCTCTGAGAGTTTACACCTCCACTCCAAATATTGTTCTTTGGCTGTAAGAAAGAACAGTAAACCATGGTGAATGCTGGGGTCTTCAGGGGGATGAGTGCGCACGCACGTACGTGTGTGTGTGTGTGCATGCGTGTGTGTGTGTGTGAGATAAAGTGTTACAATAGACAATAATTGTAATGGGAGTTTGTACCAAACTGTGTTTTTTATAATTCAGTGCTGACTGAGAGGAGGTCAGCACTAGATGACGTCAGGGGACGTTTGAAACACATTTGGACAGCCAATCACAAAGGCAGGAAGGTGTGAGAGTCTAGACAATTCTGCTCCACTATATCTCTGAGGCACATTTTGCACTTTTTACTCGACTACGATTATTTGAAAATGTACTTCTATTTCATTTGTAGATTTAGATTATTACATTTTATATTTAGTCCATCCAAAAATAGCCAATCTACAAGCTCACAGTCACAACGTGTGTAACAGAGTGTTTCTAGATCGTGGTGTTGCTTCCTTACTGGCTGCATGCTGTAAAAATGACACAGGGAGACAGGAGAGTGAGAGAAAAGCAAGAGTCCAGAATTCAAAATGTACTTGAGTAAATTGGAAAATACTCAAGTAAAGTACAACTACCTCAAAAGTGTACTTATAAGGCCCACTGACACGCCCCGAAATTATAATAGTATAATACAGTAGGTCACGTGGTCTCTCTGAAAATGGTCTGAAACAGTCTGAAACTCATGTCACAGTGTAATCTGCCCCTCGCCCCCCAACAACAGCAGCTGACCAGTACAGTAAGTAGTCTGTACAGTCAATTAATTTGATTGGCTTATAATTGTGCATTCCCACAATGACATCATAAAAATATTTTAAGATGACTTTTTAAAGTGACAGTACCCCTTTAGGTGACAGTACCCCTTTAAGTACATTACCTAAGTAGATGTACTTAGTTACTTTGCAGCACTGCAAGAGAGGGGCAGAGAGAGACTTCCATCACATAAGCTGAATCAGCCCTTTGATGCTGACTGGCCTTGACATCAACAATGTCGCCTTTCACAGCTCTTAACTCAGAGGGAGCTTTCCCAAAACACACATAAACTATTTATCTCTCTCTCTCTCTCTCTCTCTCTCTCTCTCTCTCTCTCTCTCTCTCTCTCTCTCTCTCTGTGTCTCTCTCTCTCTCGTCACTCACTTGCCTTCATCATTTATTTTTCTAGGCTTCCTGCCCATTCACAAAGGAGTTAAACTTCGGGACGGAAAGAAAAAGAGAGTGTGAAAAGAAGGGGGAGGAAGTTGTTGTATGAAGCGAGCGAAAGCCCGATTCATAAATACATAAAAGTCACCGTAGTCACCAACGGTGACGTTGTTGTCGCACCTCGAAAACAGGCAACCTACATGTGAGCTGTACTGTACCGTAGGTCTGCTATTTTCATCACACGACACCATCGTCCGACAGAGCATAAATTAGACTAGCTAGAGAGAGAGAATAATATTGGTCAGAGCGTCAGACAGACAGACAGACAGACAGACAGACAGACAGACAGACAGACAGACAGACAGAGAGAGCTCTGTTGTCTCCGTCACCGTAAACCATTTCACATTTTCCCTCTGGAACAAGTGAAGCCGAAAAAGATGAAACGAAAGCAGAAATTACATGGAGAGAATTAAGGCATGCTGAACTGAGCTGGAGTTGGAGTGGGTAGCGGTCAGAGCGCCATTGGGACACTCTCTAACCACACCTCAGCGTTTTCTTTTTTGTTGTTGTGTGTTTCCATTTGTCCCCCATAAAATAGTTCCTCCCACGCTCTGCTTCCCTTCCCTCTCGACATGAAAGAGGCTTCAACCTCTACAGTCCTTCAAATGTGGCCACAGTGTCACAATGGCTGTGGTTAGACAGTCAGTCTATAAATGAAGCCCCTTCCTGGAAGCCTGGCCAGTAAGATTGAATGTTGAAATGCTCTGTACTGTTTTGAAAAGGGAGGGTCGGTACTATAGGCCAGCACAGCACAGCCTGCCGGGGGGACATCCATCTTTGACATCACTAGATGGTTTGGTGACATACTCAACAAAACATGTCCAGCTGTGCATGAAAAGAAGTACATGAAGTCACTCTTTCCACTTGATTTTTCTCTTCACTCCGTGCCTTTCAACAGCCTATAAACATGGAAGGTTATAGCAAACATGTGTTTCTTACATACACTATGTGTCAAAAGAATCGACTCCTTATTATGTTGACAAATGACCTGTGTGTGGATGTGTCTGCTCGAGACTATTGCCGCATTAACTCCAGCCATACGGGGACTGGGGACTATTTGAAACTCACTTTGAATCGGTTCCCTTTCTTGATTCTGGACTGGCCATTATAGACCTGCTAGCTTGAATTAGCATTAGCTGCAGCTCACCACTGACCTGGTCACATTTCTGCCGGTGTGCGCAGAGAAACGCTCATGAACATTGACGCAGCTGGACAATTGAATAATCACCAAGCCAGTGTAGACTTGACTGTGTAGATACAGTAACCGTCTCTAGACGGATTTGGTTACAACCAAATTCCCGGAAAACACACAGAGACGCGTGTGAATGAAGGCATTTTTCACAGACCTCTCTTCAAAGCAACGCGGGACGACAGAACTCAGGACGGCATTAGATGTGTCCTTTGACCCTTCGTTTTACTTAAAGACACACCTCACAGAGCGTGCTCTGTCCTGCAGATGAAAACCACTCAGTGTGATGAGGAGGGCTAAATACATCCTGTCGTTTTCCCTGGAGCCGTGCGTTTAGGTGACGGGTCAAGGCAAAGGATGTGGGCAGCAGCAGCGGTAGCGTACGTGGCCGCCTGGGTGCTGCGGTGCCGTGGTGCCTGGCTCCTAAGCTCGCAGTGCCACGTGGACACTGGGCCATTAAGGCCGGTGTTTGTTTTTTTCTCAATGAGTGGCTTGTGTGGTCGAGTCCCAGGCAAATGCCTAACCTGGTGGACACATAAACACACAGCTCTGTGTGTGTTCGTGTCCGTGTGTGCATATGCGTGTGTGTGTGTGTGTGTGTGTGTGTGTGTGTGTGGGTGGGTGGGTGTGCACTGTGCATGCATGCGTGTGTGTGCATGCAGGGGCGTCACAAGGGGGGGGGGGGGGGGGGAGTGGGGCTGATTTACTAGGGCCCAAGAGGGGCCTTAATTATTTTATACTTTAGCTATTGAAAAATAGCAGATATACAGAACAAGCTCACAGCGCAGCACTCGGTGCCTGTAGAGCTTGTAGATCTGCTATTTTTGAAAAGTCGTGAAAGTGTGTGTGCAAGTCTTTGAATATACTGTATGTATTTTTAAGCGAACATTTGTTACTCAAATTTTGCTCCCTGGAACTAAATATTTTGAGATGGGGGTCCGTGGCCAAATACATTTCATTTGGGGGTCCTTCACATGAAGAAGTTTGAGCACCACTGACATAGAAACATTTTCAGTAGTTAAAGCACAAATAGTTGCTCATGGGGGGCCCGCAGTGAATCCTTGTACCCAGGGCCCAGAATGTGGTGCGACACCCCTGTGTGCATGCCTGGAGCCAGGTATAGTGAAGTAGAGTAGAGATGATGGGCTCTTCTCTTCTTGTTGAGCTCCATTACTTCTCCTTGACTAGACCTGGCCTCCTTCTCCTTCAGCCTCTGGCACTCCGGGCTTCTTCAACCATGCTGTGTGACTGTACCTGCCTGTCACCACATCCATCTTTTTTCTCTATCTCTGCCTCTCTCTCTGTCTCTGTGTGTGTGTGGGTTTTCCTCTCTCTGTCTGTCTGTTTGTCTGTCTCTCACTCTCATGCACACACACGCACGCACGCATGCACGCACGCACGCGCACGCACGCACACACACACACACACACACACACACACACACACACACACACACACACACACACACACACACACACACACACACACACACACACACACACACACACAGGAAACAGCGCTGTCTATTGACACAGTTTTGTGTCACTGTGATAAATCTTGATTTCCATACCGTGGTCTGTGAGAATTCTGAAATTCCCATCTCCTGCCTCCTCCACTGACAATCACTCTGCAAAATACATAATGCATTCAAACCAATAGCACTGTACTATATCTGGAGAGGGCACAGAATCCTATCCATTTCAATGAAACTTGCAAACCCAGCAGGCCAGCACATTACATTACTCCCCTCATTCCGGGATTGTGCCCAACGGCTGTGGCTCAGGAAGTAGAGTGGGGTGGCCAATGATCCGTGGGTCGGCGGTTCACATCCCAGCTACTCCTGTCTACATGTCGAAGTGTCCTTGGGCAAGACACTGAACCCTGCGTTGCCTCCAATGGTGTTAGCTTGACAGTTGCCACCATTGGTGTGTGAATGTGGGAAGTGAGGACGCTGGCGTTGACTGTTCGCCGCTTCACCTCCCAATGTATGAATGAATGGACCATTGTAAGCGCTTTGAGTTCGCAACTTGCTTAGAAAAGCGCTATAAAAATGCAATTCATTATTATTATTATTATTATGATGACGTCATGGGCCCTGCGCCCTGAAGTATTTCCAAGTCTGTGAATGTGAGTCAAACCCAATGGGCGAGGCCTTATCGCTCGTTCATGTTAGTGGGCCCAAACAGTTGACCGCTTGGAAAGTTTGACTTCAAAAAGTGTTTAAACAGAGATGAAATCACCTGTCAGTTACAGCAGTGGTTCTTAACCTTTTCAGGCCGCAACCCCCAAAATAATCCTATTTTAACTGGGGACCTCCCCCCCCCACCCTGACGAGCACTAAGAGTTGAGGCATTACATTTTGTATAACGGTTCTATTGTGAAAATAGCAGATCTACATGCTCACACCGCGACGTTGTGAGCATGTAGATCGGCTATTTTCACAATTTCTGCCTCTAATATTTGACAATTTGGCCAATGTTTAATTTGTCATTTTAGAGGTATTAAAATGTGCGTATACCCCCTATATGGGGTCCCGACCCACAGGTTGAGAACCACTGAGTTACAGGGCACAGAGTGGCAAAATTGGGCAGATTACATATCTGTTGGCTTTTGACGAGAGAGTGAAATGTTGTTGGCTCAGCCTGTGTCAGAGGTCCAGTCAGCTCCAGTCAGTGATCCTTTGAGCTCTGTCCAGCTGCCTGCCTAGCCTCGTTCCATGCGTCCACGGCCCCAGTGGCCAGAGGCTCATATCCCAGTCTCTCTGACTGGGTGGGTTTTGCTTTGATAGTCAGGTCCTGTTTACTGCTCCATGTCCTGGGGGCTAACTGGGCTCACATCACCTCCAAATGAACTGAGGAGTGAGGGAAATATTCAACGCAGCTGTGCTTACTCTGAGGGCCGCGGCCAGGAGAGACGAGCTGATCCACTGTCAGGTACGGGGCAGAGGCTTCGCCTCTGAAGCCTCGCCTTCAGGGAGGCAGCTTTGCATTTATAAAAATGTTTGCCCGGGTATGAAAAGAAAGATATCCTCACTGGAAAGTGATGGGAAGGTTGTGAGAGGAGTCATGCTGTGTGTGTGTAGTCTGTGTACACACGCACGCTCTCTCATGTGCGCACGCACACACACACACACACACTACATATATTCAGGTAGAACTGAAGAACGAGGGAGCATGGACCAGTGATACTCAAACTTTTGAATTTCAAGGGCTCCAACTTTGATGTGCGAATCCTTATCTTTTGGGTTGGTTTGCTTCCATTTGCACTCTCTCTTGAGTTACAGATTTGTTAGGGTCCCATGCATTTTGCTGGGAAGGGGACCTGCTGGAACCCCCTCAAGGACCCCTGGAGGACCCCCGAACCTAACATTGAGAACCCAGTGATATTGGCAACTGTAGTAGCATCTCCGGAAAAAAAAAGAAAAAAAAAGCTAGCGGTAGTTTGAAGACTTGGTTTCCACAGATGCTCAGATTTAGAAAAACGAATATTCTGTTCACACCCTTTTGGTGTCTTACAAATATTCCATTTTCACGTTCTCCAAGGCCTAGAATTATAGCAAAAATAGCAGATCTACAAGCTCACAGCGCGGCACCGAGTGCCGCGCTGTGAGCTTGTAGATCTGCTATTTTTGAAAAATCGTGAAAATTTTAATTTTGATCCGATTCTATAAGTGTCTTTTGAAGTGTAGTTTGAAGACTTGGTTTCCACAGAAGCTCAGATTTATTAAAAATGCGGCTGAGTGAATATCATTTACTGTGTTTTTTTCCCCTTCCTCTTGGCCTCTGCCATATGTCGAGCGGCACTGATGCACGGCCCCGGTTGAATAACACTCCCTCATCCGCCTTGACTTTGAGATGAACGGTTGGATGAGGAGACGTTCAGTGTCTGTCTGGTGTCTGCAGCAACATTCAGTGTTTCTCCAAGCCCTCTCGGTTGGCTGTCTGCACTCCATGCACTCCATGGTCATTTAACTCTGAGCAGTGCTGGGAGAAGTATTCACATTTTTTTACCTAAGTAAAAGTAGCAATATCAAAACTATAAAATATAAAAAGTAAAAGGCCTGTATTCAAACTTTTACTTGAGTAAAAGTACAAATGTATTGGCGTCAGAATATACTTACAGTTCTCAAATTTCAAACTTCTTCTGGTGCGACACAGCTCGTAGATCGGCTATTTTCAAAGAGCATAATATGTATAAAATAGTGCTTAATTGTGAATGTATTGAATATTTTGTACAGTAATATCAATAATGATCTATATCTACGAAGTAAAAAGTACCTAAAGTATTAATATCATTTTAGTGGAGTAAAAATCAAGTAAGGTAATAACGGTACCTCAAAATTCAACTTAAGTTCAGTACTGTCCCACCACTGACTCATATGGTCCATTTCTACGCCCTTATTTCAGAGTTGAGAGGGTGTGAGAGTGGTAGCCTAGAAACTGTGCCCTGTGTTGATTTGGTCTGGCACCATTCAGTTGTGATTGGATTTCACTCCCTCTGAAGTATTTGCTGCCAGACAATTTTCATTTGTAGTTATTTTAATGTAGTTTAACAACATAATAACCAGCACAGATAGACCCTGGGTCCCCCCTGGACCCAGGGTATGGCAGCTGCATACCCCTGCCATACCCAATTGACGCCCCTACTGCCAGAACTACATTACACCGTGACTAGTGCAAGAAAGGTTTGACGTTCGCCCGGGACCCAAACTAGTGAAAATAGCAGATCTACAGGCTCACAAGGTGTCACTAATTTGTGCTGTGTATTTATTTATGGAAATTATTCGATTTTTCGTTATTTTATTTATGAAATACTTTTTGGAATTGTTTGTAATTAATGGAAATAGTTTTTTTTATTATTATATATACTGTATATTTTTTTATCTTTTGAAATATTGTTTTTAAATGTAGGGGGAAAAAGGGTATATTTACCCATAGACCCATAGCAATTGGTCTGCGACCCAATCATGGGTCGACTCCTGACCAACTGTTTTGTAAACTAGTGGCAGAGAGATAGTCCACAGCTTAATGAATCTTGGGCAAGGCTGGCTATTTGGCAGAAGTGTACAGGAAGGGATCATGTCATGATAATGGACACAGTCAAGACTTACAGTATGATAAGGAGTATAGAAACAGCTTAGGCACTTTCCATTCTGCCTAATAGTTTTCTTATTTGGTTTTACTTTCCATACTCTTCATCTGTGCACTTTCACCTAGTCTCGCATGGCCAGACTGTTGCCTAACGCGATTTTCAAATGCTCCCGGCATACAGACTGGGGCACGGAAATAGAAACGATGAGTGCGAGATAAAGCGGATGTGACGCAACCGCTCCCTTGGTGCAGTAGCAATAACATGTCCTACTGGAAGCGTTATGTCTCCTTTCATTATTTTTCGGGACGTTATTTTGTCTTTCTCTGGTGTTGTTGGTGTTACTTCCACGATGTTTTCAAATGTTTTCTTAAACTATACACTCATAACAAGAATATGCCGCTCGAATGACTCTGTCTGTGCGAGTGTGCTTCTGTTATGTTTCCAGTGGGACTACAGATAGCATCGGAGATTGTGGAATAGTTGTATCTGGCTACGCGAGACTATAACTTTCACCTAACCACTTAAACCCTATACACTTTGTTTGGGCGGGGTCCCCTCCACACCAAATCTCTTGGCTGAAAATAGCTTATCTACAAGTCACGCTGGCCCGTTGTGAGCTTGGAGATGGGATATTCTCGCCCAATGTTGGTTTCACATAATGTTCGTCTGTGTGCACCAGAAATCTTTGAGCAATTTACAACACACTGTAAATCCCATTGTTTGATATTAGTAATGTAGTCTGGCAAGGATCAGTGTTTTCTGCAGGTGATTCAGTCCGAGTGTATCAAAGGGTGCGTTCGGAAATGCGCACCGGGTGTGTGCTCAGTGTAGTGAGTGAGTAAAACTATGCCTAAACCTAACCCTAACCCTAACCTTAACCTCAGTAAAACTATGCCTAAACCCAACCCTAACCCCTAACCCTAACCACACCCGGTGCGCATTTCCGAACGCACCCTTTGATACACTCGGACTGAATCACCAGCAGAAAACACTCTCCCAGTGTGGCAAACAACTGCCTGTTTCTCAGCATGATTAACGCCAAACGTGTCAAAAACACCTCATGGGGCAAATACTTTCCATATGCTCAATGACATGTTTCATGTCATCGTTTTGCTACGTCAACAATTTGTGGAGAAATTCATAGAGGATATAGGGTATGTTTTACCACGCTATATTACTGTTCTTCTCACTCACATCAGAACAACAGGATTTAGGTGGTTTTCCTTTCATGCGAAGCACTTTGAAGTGCAATTTAATGTATGAAATGTGCTGCATTTATTAAGTTGAATTGACGGCAATGACCCATCACTTACTGTGTTTTTCGGTTAGCATTCATTATGAAAATTGCCAGCTGTGAAACAGATGTCGCTCGCTTGTGTTTGTACTGTATGACTACACGCCTAACCTGTGCTAATTATCAGCCTATTGCTAATCCCGTGAACGTGGTCCCGCAGTTTAATGCAGAATTGTGCATGATGGATGGACGATACTTGTTTGTTCAATTAATGATTAGTATGTGATTCCGGACCTGTTCTCTCTCTACTCCCTAGTGTCAGCTGTCTCACTTCATCTCTACTCGTTCTGTTTTGCACAGCTCTCACTTCGTGATTGGGAATAAATATACAGTATATTATCGCTCTTCGTTTTAACTGAGCCACACATGTGGCTCTAAACCCAGTGCATGGGAAACCTTTTGGCATGCAGGTCTCGCACGAATATTCTGTTCACACCCTTTTGGTGTCTTACAAATAGGAAACGAGCATCGTTGCAAACACAGCCATGCAGACTGCACCCCAAAATCCGCAGTGGGCCCATTTTCATGTTCTCATGTTTTCAGACCTAGAATTATAGCAAAAATAGCAGATCTACAAGCTCACAGCGCTGCACTCGGTGCCGCGCTGTGAGCTTGTAGATCTGCTATTTTTGAAAAATTGTGAAAATTCGAATTTTGACCCGATTTTGATCCGATTCTATAAGTGTCTTTTGAATCCTTCTAAGGTTTTTTTTCTTCTTTTTTTTAAACCTATGTTTCTATGTCAGCAATCTGGCCAGCCATCGTCAAAGAAAAGATCCTTTTCACTTAACTGGAGCTCAGTTAGTCTGTTCTTGAGAGACTACTATGTCAGTGGTTCTCATGTGAAAGACCCTCAAAATGATATAAATTAGTCCACGGACCCCCATCTCAAAATATTTAGTTCCAGGGACCACCCAGAAGCAAAATTTGAGTTACAAACGTTTGCTTGAAAAATACATATATTCAAAGATTTGCACACATTTTCACGACTTTGCCGCGGTGCCGCGCTGTGAGGTTGTATATCTACTATTTTTCAATAGTTAAAACATTCAATAATCCTAAGGTCTAATAATGCCGTTTCTTTCGCCGTATGTAGACAAGCGGCGCACAAGATAAACTCACAAGTGAGCAGCGGGCGCAAACATGTATCCATATTGCCCACTGTGTCGCTGGCGCCGGGAACTGACCCCCTGTTTGTGTGTATATCCTGCGCCCCTCTGTTCCTGCTGGCCCCCCTCGCTATATACCTCCTCCCTTTTTTTCCACTTGTTCTCTCCCTCCAATCTCATCCCAGTGTGAGCTCTGGCACGCCGGCCCTGCCCTGCCTCCTCTCCAGGGGCGTCGGCACACCAAATTCTGGGCCCTGGGTGGGTACAAGGATTCACTTCAATTATGTTGTGTGCTTTAACCATTGAAAAATAGCAGATATACAAGCTCACAGCGCGGCACCGAGTGCCGCGCTGCGAGCTTGTAGATCTGCTATTTTTGAGAAAATCGGGTCTTTGAATATTTCAAATCCTTCTAAGGTTTTTTGAAAGAAAAACTATGTTTCTATGTCAGTGGTGCTCACCTAAAGGACCCCCAAAATGATTATGTAGTTCTGAATTCAAATTCCACCACAAACTCCCATGCTGTCAAACAGCTATGGGAGAAAGATTTCAACATATCTATCGATAATGCTGATTGGAATGAAATGTGGACGTACGCAAAGGAGATTTCTGTCTGCAATCGGACTAAATCCATACAGTACCGCATATTACATCGTATACATATAACTTCTGTCCTTAAAAACAAAATGGATCCTAGTGTGTCCCCACTTTGCCTCAAATGCAAAACAGAAATTGGTAATTACGTTCATTGTCTCTGGTCATGTGTGAAGCTCCAGAACTACTGGTCTGATGTCGTAACAGAACTGTCAACCATTTTCGGTGTCCCCATAGAACCAGACCCCTTGTGTCTTATACTTGGTCTCCCAGATGGTCATATTGTCAATGCCAATCATAAGAGGCTATTCAATGTGTTAACGTTCGCTGCCAGGAAGAATATTCTCCTATTTTGGATCAAGGATGTTGCTCCTTCCAAAAAGTCATGGCACAATATTATAATGGAATGTATTCCTTGTGAATACATAACATGTATGTTACACTCCAAGATAGACGCCTTCTATAAAATCTGGGACCCCTACTTAAGATTTATCGGGCCCACACTGTCTGCGGCTGTGCTTAAAGGGTTCCCATGTCGGCCTTGACTTCTATCTGTCGCTGTTTCGCTTGTCTTGAAGTTTCTTGACTGGTGCTGAACTGTGCTCAGTGAATCTAGTTCCGATCTGGTTCGGGTGCCTGCCTTCTCCACTCTGAGGGGGTCGTGGGGGGGCTGGGGATTGTGTGCTTCGCTCATCTGTATTAATCTTATTGCCTGAGCTTGTTATGTTTATTCTTTTGTTTTTGTTGTTTCAGTTTGTTTGTCTATTTTTCCTTTTCTTGTATAGTGTTGTGTGTTGTATAGTGTGTTGTTGTCCAAAAATGTATGTTTGAAAAATTAATAAACATATTATTCAAAAAAAAAATGATTATGTATTTGGCCCCATCTCAAAATATTTAGTTCCAGGGAGGGACCCCCCAGAAGCAAAATTTGAGTTACAAATGTTTGCTTAAAAAACACACATATATATTGAAAGATTTGCACACATTTTAAATGTTCAAACACTTTTGAAATATCTTTCAATAGCTAAAGTATAGAATAATTAAGGCCCCTCCACCTTGTGCCCTAGTAACTCAGTCCCACTCCCCCCCCCCCCCCTTGTGACGCCCCTGCTCCTCTGCTCCCTCTCTCTCTCTCTCTCTCTCTCTCTCTCTCTCTCCCTCTCTCTCTCTCCCTCTCTCTCTCTCCGTCCTCTCCGTTCCCCTGCTTCCTGCTCTGGGGGCCAGGCCGGCCTGGCTGCCCGGCGGGGGCAGCCTGCTCACCTCCGGGGGCAGCTGGCCCGCCTGATGGCCCCCATTCATCATCAGGACCTGAGGCAGAGCCTGGGCCCAGGGAGGGAGAGGGGGGCATCTTGGGCCTTGTTGTTGACTTTATTGGGATAGTTATTAAATAGGTCCTGATGACAGGGGAGGCTAGAGGAATGCTTTCAACCCCCTCTGCAGGGGACGTTCTATACAAACCCTGGGACTGGATGGATGTCTGGAGGGGTGGAGGGAGCTGGATGGATGGATGGGTGGATGGATGGATGGGTGGGTGGATGGGCGGTAGGGATGGGACGATATGAAAATGTCATCTCACGATTATTGTGACAAAAGAAATCGCGGTTTACGATATTATCGCGATAATCAAAATCCTTTATCTTGGGGTGGAACATTTGCCCAAAAAATAGCTGACCTACAAGCTCACAACACGTCGCGCCGCGATGCGTTGTGAGCTTGTAGATCGGCTATTTTGTGGTAAAGACATTTCAAAGGGAGTGAAAAAAGACTGTATCAAGTACCTATATTATAAGTACCTTTTACCAATTATAGAGGGTTTACAGTAAGTGGTACCAGATATGGAGCTCTGCAAATAAAGGGTGAATTGATCCCAGTGCATGACGGAGGACGATATCACGATCTATTAAATCTCCACGATACGATTATCGTGAGTGTTTTTTAATCACGATAAACAACGATAATATCGCTTATCGTCCCATCCCTGATGGGCGGATGGATGGATGGATGGAGGGGAGAGCAAGGGAAAAGAGCACGTTTTGTTAGTCAGCATCACAGCAGGGATGGGTGCTGCATGGGGGCGTTGGTTGTAGAGACAGAAAGATAAATGTTGTGCCACAGACACGCTCAGAAAAGGAAGTGGGAACTGGAAGACAATGAAAGCACAAAGAAACCATTTACATCCCAAACTGACTGTTTCACTAGTGTTCAGCCCTACCTTTATGTCATTGGACTTTGTCCTATGAAGGCGCAGTGCGTTTGTAGATCGGATATTTTAGCTAGTTTTTGAGGATGTTTGAAAATGTATATTACATATCGTCACGGTTGGGCAGAAACCTTGTATCTCCCAAGTTTCAAATTTGTACGCTTTTCTGTAAAGTAAAGCCCTGGTTCATCACACAAGACTATTGCACAAAACTAGTGAAAATAGCCGATCTACAAGCACACAACGCGAGGTGCGAGGCGTTGTGTGCTTGTAGATCGGCTATTTTCACTAGTTAAGATCATTTTAAAAACGATGAATAAAAAATGAACGGTTTTGGACATACATAAGTTTTCCACCCGACAACGACGATATATTTGTTTAACATTTTTGAAACGCTCACCTATAATGACAACGACGTCGGGTTGAAAGTGGTTTAACCCTGAAAAAGTGTGAATGTGGTCAATGTTTACAGTTGAAGGCTCCACTGTTGACAGTGAAACACTCTTTTACCGTGCAGCCGGATAGATTTTTGCGGACGGAGGAACGGGATAGGGAGAACTCCCAGTTACGTTGTCTCTTGAACAGATGAGCTGCCCGGGGCAAAAGGGGCCAAGGATGTTGGGGCTGGTGGTTGAATGGCTGATGACTGAATGACAGAAGCCCTGCCGAGATTGTCCATTAACCACACACACATAGGCGCGCACATCACACACACACACACACACACACACACACACACACACACACACACACACACACACACACACACACACACAAACACACGCACGCGCGCACGCACACACACACACACACACACACACACACACACACACACACACACACACACACACACACACACACACACACACACACACACACACACAGTCCATTGAGCGGCCCAGCAGGAGAGGGGACACAGACATTGGGCCAGAGGCCAGGCGAGGGATACAGAGGGCACTGGAGGTCTCTCTCTCTCCACAGTGTTGGATTCAGTCAGCAGCCAACTGTTGGCATGGGAAAATGTAGCCCCCGCCCCCCCTCCCATCCCATCCCATCCCACCCCCCACAAGCTGCATTCAAGTCCAACAGTAGCATATCGTCGTTGTCGGGTGAAAACAGTGTATGTCCAAAACCGTTCGTTTTGCATTATTCATTTAAAAAAGGATTTTGCGAGGCGTTGTGTACTTGTAGATCTGCTGTTTTCACTACTTTTGTGCGACAGCCTTGTACGATGAAGCAAGGCTTTACTTTACGAAAGAACAAATTTGAAACTTGGACATACGAGGTTTCCGCCTGACAACGCCGATATCCTTGTGTGTGTTCTGTGTGTGTTCTGTGTGTGTGTGTGTGTGTGTGTGTGTGTGTGTGTGTGTGTGTGTGTGCGTGCGCGCGTGCGTGCGTGTGTGCGTGCATGCGTGTGCGCGCGCGAGAGTACGCTCTCGTGCGTGTGTGTTTGTGTGTGTGCTTTGTGCACGACTGCACGCATTCACTTGACCCCCAAACCTACTCCACAGCTGTTGAACAAGGGAGGGAGTAAAGTGGTAGCAGCAGAAAGAAAGAGACAGACAGACAGAGAGAAAGAGAGAGAGACGTAAAATGGAGGGGAGAGATGAGAGGAGTTGAGCGCAGTCAGACCCCGGGGGGAACAGTGAATGACTCACTGACATCCTCTTGGCCATGCCTGGGCAGTCTGGTCCTCCTGAACAATGGATGGGAGAGTTTTATTTCACTCCATTTACTAGCCTGTTTATCACTGAGGTCTTTGTGCCCGCCGTCTTCCACTGGTAGACACAGTACAGTGTGTGCACTGCAGCGTCACCTGAGCTTGAACAACTAGAGGGCTTTTTCTTTTGCTAGAACACTGATTCTCAAACTTTTTCATGACCCCCAATTGAAAAAATATATATATATCGTTGTTGTCGGGTGAAAACCTTGTACCGGTATGTCCAAGACCGTTTGTTTTGTATTTATCATTTTAAAAATGAACTAAACTAGTGAAAATAGCAGATCTAGCAGGCACACAACGCCTCGCACCATCGGCTGTTTTCACTTCATTTGTGCAACGGCCTTGTGTGATGAAGCAGGGCTTTGCTTGGTGAACAAAGTACAAATTTGAAACTTGGAGATACAAGGTTTCTGCCGACAGTGACTATATATATATATATATATATATATATATATTTACGCCAGGGACCCCCATAACAGAAGAATCACAGCTCTAGCTGTGATTCTCAAACATTTTAAATTCAAGGACCCCAAGTTTGACATGTTAGGCTACGGAACCCCCATTTAATGGCATTCCTATCTCTGGGACCCCAATTTATATTGTAAAATCAATGTTGATTTAACTCTGAGAGTGTACAAATTCTACACTCTCTGAGTTACATACTCATAAGGGTCCATTTGGTTCCAAAGTTTAGCTGGGGACCCCCTGGAACTCCCTCAAAGGACCCAACCAATGTGCTAGAATCCTGAGATGCTGTGATTTGACTGGAAAATGGTGACTATGTTTCTCTATTGGCAGTTATATTTTGTTTGAAATGTTTCGCTTTTGGTGACTATGTCTTATTGAAACATGTCGCTATTAGTGATTATGTTTTACTTGAATAGTTTAATTATTAGTGATTATGTTTTGTTTGAATTGTTTCACTATTGCGATTATGTTTTGTTTAAAATGTTTCAGTATCGCCCCTTTATGTTTTGTTTACCGTTGGTTAATGATGTTTTGTTTGAAATATTTCAGTTTTGTTTACTGCGGAGAAGATGAGATAGTGTCTCACGGACGTTGCTGACTGTGAGAGTGGTGTTTGTGCTTGTGAGAGGGGGAAAAAAGACGAAAGAGCCAAGTTTACGCTTGAGAATTATCCATGTAGTCACTCATTACAAATAAACAAACACACCTGCCAGCATGAAAGAGTTGCACTTGGAAATGTGAACATATGGTGAAGCACACCCCTCCCTTAAAAACACAAACTCCCACCCATCTCTCCTGCAGACTCAGACACACACATTTGTGTGTGCATCTCTTTCCTATGAACTTTAATCCTTCTCCTCAGACTCATAATAATCCTGTCAATTACTCTGGAAAAGGAGGCATGAATGACAGGCTTTTCTCCCTTTTCATTTTCTTCTGGTTTCAAATCAGTGCAGATGAGTGAGAAGAACACACAGACACTGATGTACGTTAGGAAAGTAAGCAGGTGTTTAATTTTGACAGTTGCCATTGGAAGTGTTATCCCAAGAGAAAGCCTTTAGGCTGTGGCGCTAAACTCATAGGCACAAAACAGCAACATTTGAGGATAGCACACGCCTTACTTTTAACCCATTTAGGCCTAGAATTATTGAATGCTTTGAAAAAAGTTGTGAAAATGTGTGCAAATCTTTGAATATATGTGTTTTCAAAGCGAACGTTTGTAACTCAAATTTTGCTTCTGGGGGCGGGGGGTCCCTGGAACTAAATATTTTGAGATGCGGGTCCATGGCCAAATAAATATCATTTTGGGGGTCCTTCACATGAAAAGGTTTGAGAACCACATAGTAGTCTCTCAAGAAGAGACTAACTGAGCTCCAGTTAAGTGAAAAGGACCTTTTCTTTGACGATGGCTAGCCAGATTGCTGACATAGAAACATGTTTTTCAAAAAACCTTAGAAAGATTCAAAAGACACTTATAGAATTGGGTAAAAATTCTAATTTCCAAGATTTTTCAAAAATAGCAGATCTACAAGCTTAAAGCATAAAATAATTATACAAATTTGTTAAATTAGGCAGGGAGTCGGGACAAAACCTCAGTTACACCAGGGTTTTTGCCAATGCTTCGGCATAGTCTCATCAGTATTTAATTTGGACTTTGCTAATCATTAAAGGCACTTACATCACTACTGACTGCCTTGTTTGACTGCCTTGTTTTTTATTCATTGAAAAGGTCACAGAACACAACACATTTGTTTGTTTGTAGTCCTTTTACATTTTTCATTATTGATCTGGCCATTACCACTGATTTCTACTATGGCGTGGTGTCTAATGGCAAGCAAGCCTTGTAGAAGAGTATTCGTCTGTAGTGAATCCCTCAAATCTTTGAGTCCGTCCTTGTGTACATCTGTCTGTCCGTTTGTTTTAACTACACTCATACTTGCGCAAGACCGATGTCATCCATATGACGTCAGAGATTCGCAGGGATGCCGTGCCGTTATTAAACCCCATCTACAGTAGTATGTCTTATTTTATTCAGACATGACGTCAAAGCAACTCGTACCGTAGATCAATAAGGTGAGATAACTATCTTTCGTCCTTCCCGGAATAGCCACCACATTTTGTTTTCCAGCTGTCACACCCCACGGGAAAAAATGTTAAGTGCTTTTCTTGTGCTGCTGATGAAAGCAGACACAGTCAGACACAGCATTTATTAAACCTTAGTTGCCTTAGATACCAAATCTGCTGACCATGTGACATACTCGCGGCAGCATAGACAAATTACATTTATATTCACCACCGCCCCCTTATCAAAGGCCTAAACAGATTGGAAATTCAAACAGCTTTATGCTAAAAGCAAAGTCTTTACTTTTGCTGTAATCTTTACGTGGAATAATTTGGCAGAAGATTTGGGTGTAAAAAAAAGAGAAGCTGGCTTCTATATTTAGAAAATACATTCTTTTTACAATTCACCCTTTGTCAAGTCCCACCTGTTGTCCCGCTCCTCTTCGCACCCATTGGTTGCTGTGTCTTGGTGGGACAAAAGTCCTTTCTCTCCATCCACTAACATTGAAATTCCGTTGCTTCTTATTGTTATTTTGTGTATTCAATTCTCATTTTAAACTTGGTTTCAGTAAAAATGAGCCTCTCGGGTGCAGTATAGTGATTGGCATGTTTTTAAATGTTTTTATTTCTCCAAAAATGATGTTTTAGCAAATTCAACATAAAAAGGTGGAACCAGGGCGGGACAAGGCAGACAGAGCCTGCTGGTTGGTCAGTCAGGGACCAATCAGAAGGCTAACAAAGGGTGAATTGTAATGAACATGCCATGTCATGGGAGCAAGTTTGGAATGCCTGGAGTAACTTTTGCTAATGAATATAATTGTGTAGTTTTATTTTACAGAGGCGTTGAGGTTTCGTCTGTATACTTATCATACCAACGTTAGCATACGCTCTAACCCAGAAGGCCCCGCTATTATATGGATAGCCAATCATAGCCCAGCAGGGGTGGCTGGCGGTTAACTCTGCCCCTTAATGTGCACCAAGGCTTCTGGTAATTGGCTTCCTAACACCTTAGAGATGGAACACCCCCTGTGACCCCACCCCGCCACAACACAGAGAGTAGCCGCAGCTTACACTTCACCGAGCACTCAATCACTACCAGACGTGTGTGTGTGTGTGTGTGTGTGTGTGTGTGTGTGTGTGTGTGTGTGTGTGTGTGTGTGTGTGTGTGTGTGTGTGTGTGTGTGTGTGTGTGTGTGTGTGTGTGTGTGTGTGCGCGTGCGTGTGCATGTGGGTTGGAGCAGGGAAAGAAAAGATGATGATGCGTCCGTCAGCTGCTCGGTGTGTGCATCTGTCATGTTGGTGTGTATCTCCCACTGCTCACTCCACTGAGCGCTCAATCACAGGGAATGGATGTGCGCATTTTTGTGTCTGTCTTTGAGTAAGAAAAATGAGCGTGTTGGTGCGTTGTGTTGTAGGGGTTATCCATGCGTAAGGCCATGGCAAGTCAGGGCGGCGAGTGCATTAACACCAGTGGTTACGCTAGCGCAGGGGCGTCACAAGGTGGGGGGGAGTGGGACTGAGTTACTAGGGCCCAAGGTGGAGGGGCCTTAATTGTTTTATACTTTAGCGATTGAAAAATAGCAGATATACAAGCTTGTAGATCTGCTATATTTGAAAAGTCGTGAAAATGTGTGCAAATCTTTGAATATAGTATTTTTTAAGTGAATGAGATGGGTGGTCTGTGGCCAAATACATATCATTTTGGGGGTCTTTCACATGAAAAGGTTTGAGCACCACTGACATAGAAACATAGGTTTTTCAAAGACACACATTTTCACCATTTAAAAAATTTTCATGATTTTTCAAAAACAGCAGATCTACAAGCTTGCAGCGCGGCACTTGGTGCCGCGCTCTGAGCTTGTAGATCTGCTATTTTTCAATAGTCAAAGCACAAAATAACGTGTAATAATTTGTTCATGAGGGGCCCACCATGAATCCTTGTACACCAGGGCCCAGAATTTGGTACGACACCCCTGTGTGCGTGCGTGCGTGCGTGCATGCCCTCGTGCGCTGCACTCTCCTCTCAACGCAGGGTCTTGCCTCATGTAGGTCTTGCCTGCTGTACTCAGAGTGCAGCCTTCGTGAGTTCAAGCCTTTAATTTTTCAGATGCTTGCATGCGCCCGTTATCTTAACCTCCCAATGACCTCGCGCTGACATCAGTCTCCATGGGCCGCTGCGCTCCGCCCCTCGCTCTCTGCTCCTCTGTAAACATCCACAACATGACTTTGTGCCATGAGCACAATTATACAAATGGGCGCTTGATTGTAAACGAGACACGAAGGCCAGCCTCGTCTACATGGCATGACGTTAAGTCTAGGGCGGTTCTTCTCAAGCTTTTTAATTCCTAGGAGGAGGACCATCAGTTTGATATGCATTAGGCCATTGGTTCTCAAACCTTTTTGGCTGCAGTACCCCCTTATACTGATTTCTGAAGCCAAGTACCCCCCTCGCCCTGACTACAGCATTTCGTTTATAAAATTAACATCAAAAGTTCAGTTCCAATGCCAATGGCAACATGACTGGACCAGTCATGTTGCCATATCTTGGCTTTTTCTGAACTGACGCCACTGTGGAGACCCTTGGAAACTCCTCAAGTGCCCCTGGGAGTCCGCAGACCCCACATTGAAAACCAGTGGTCTAGGGAGGGACACAGTTAGTCAATTGTTCTTGGTTTGGTTAACATTTTTCACGTTGACTCAATATCCCCCATCCGCCATTAGCAGTCATTAGATTTAGAGTATTACATTTCTCTATTTGGTTAGGGTGATAACCTTTTATGGTACTCGCAGTGACATGTTCCAGAAGGAAGGCGCTTTGCGGGACTGTGGAAGCATTGTGTGCGGAGGCAGGGGTGTCGCACCAAATTCTGGGCCCTGGGTACAAGGATTCACTGTGGGCCCCCCGTGCTTTAACTTTTGAAAAATAGCAGATTTACGAGCTCACAGCGTGGCACAGAGTGCCGCACTGCTATTTTTGGAAAATCTTGAAAGTCTTTGAATATTTCAAATCCATTTATCAAGGTTTTTTGAAAAACCTATGTTTCTATGTCAGTGGTGCACAAACTTTTTCATGTGAAGGACCCCCAAAATGATATGAATTTGGCCACGGACCCCCCCCATCTCAAAATATTTAGTTCCAGGGACCCCCCAGAAGCACTCAGTTCCGCTCTGTGAGCTTGTAGATCTGCTATTTTTCAATAATTAATAGTTTCAAAAGCATAAAATAATGAAGGCCCCTCCACCTTGGGCCCTAGTAACTCAGTCCCACTCCCCCCCCTTGTGACGCCCCTGTGCGGAGGGCAAACACAGCATTCTGCGGCGAGTCCCTTTGCTGGGATGTATGAAGGGATGGATGAATAATGACAGGGGAGGAGAAAGGAGGAACGGTGGGAGCTGCTAATGGAAAAGAGGGACGAAGAAAGTATCATATATTCCTCTAAACAGAGAACACATGTCGGTACTGTGGCCTCGGGATTGCGTCTCTGTGGAGAGCCAACTACAACATCCCCTGGACTCCCTGGTGAGGCACACTGTGCTACAGACAAAGTACTGGCTCCTGGTCAAATCCTACACGAGTACGAGTGAAAGTTGCTCCGTCATATTTTGTACTTTTGTATTTTGAGTTAAAATACTGTAGTCCTTGCTTTTCAGGTATTCAGAAGTGCACATTACAAAGTCAAATTCCTTTTAATAGCAATGCATTGTTGCATTGACATTTTAAATTAATATCAAATAATAGTAATATATTAATCAAGTGTGTTGCGACGCATTGTGAGCTGGTATATTTGCTATTTTCTCTATGTGGTTTGAGTGGTTATTATGGTAATTAAATTCATAACATACTTTTTCCCTTCCTAGAAATGTTGTGGAGTCAAAAGTAGTAGATACTGTACAGTAGATACTCAAGTAACGTACATATACTCAAACAATGTGCTTAAAGGAGTAGTTCACCCCCAAAATGACTTTTTCTCTCTTGATTACTCACACCATGCAGACTTGAGTTCAATAATATTGTTTTGTATTTATCGCATTCAGTGTTATAATTAGGGATGGGTATCGTCTGCGATGCTTTGGTATCGATCGCATGACGTCGATACTATCGATTATCGGTTCATGTAAAAACGAACGATACCTCGTTTCGATACTCTTGAACGCACCCCTGGCCGGTCAAGGGTGAGAATTAATTATACAATAGCAGCCATAACAGTAATAGTAGTCACATCAACTACTCTACTACTAGGCCTACTTGACATGAAAATGGCTGAATAACTGGCTTAATAACCTATTTTGGTGTGTAAAATAGCCCATAGGAAAAAGGCAAATAAAGGGTATTGTATCGATTCCCAGGTATCGAAAAAGGTATCGTATCGATTCAAAGGTGAACGATACCCATCCCTAGTTATAATAGTCTTGGGTGTCTCGCCTCTCACGCAAACGGACATGCATTGATCCCAAAACCCCCCAAGTTCACACCTCGTCAATGCTTTAGCAACAGGATGTTTTAACAAAGAAACAAGCCTATATGCATATCAATACACCTGTATAGCAAGTGTTGAACAACGTTCGTGGGACGTCTCTACTAGATAAGCGACCCCCCCAAATATTTAATCACTATTGCACCACTGGTCACATTCCTAAGACAAAAACATTTATTATAGTCAATTTACCCCCATTGATTCCGGATGGGGACCCAAATGCATTTGGCATCAATGGGGGTGAATTTATTGTAAGCTAATTTATTGTCATTTTTGGGGTGAACTACCCCTTGTAAGAACAGTACTCAAGTAAAATGTACTGCGTTACAGTCCACCACTGGTCGTACACAGAGCAGTGTAAGGAGAGTGGCGACACGCTTTGATCTCGCCGCAGACCGGAAGTGGCTTCGCATGGAGCCTGTTCTCATTCTTAGCAAGCCTCTGCTGCTCTTCAGCCCCGTCCGCCCCCATTATATTCAAGGCATTTTCACTCGCTGGTAAGTAGAATAAATCACATATTTCCCCCCCCCCTTTTAACTCATTCACGGGCCTCTCCAAGGTAGACAACATTATTAAAAGGGAGAAAAAGACGTAATTTAGTCTACTTAGCAGCGAGTGAAAATGCCTCGGTTATAATGGGGGCGGACGGGGCTGAAGAGCAGCAAAGGCTCGCTAAGAATGAGAAAAGATAACTCTCTTTTTCTAGGGGTCTGGTCGTACAGTACAGGAGCAGAGCAGGAAGACAAGAGAGAGAGAGACGGGGGGAGGGGGGAGCAGTCGGCAGAGGAGATGGAAGGATTGCATTTGACATTGGGCCCCCCTGCCCCTCCCTCTCCCCCCCAGTCATCCATTTAACCCTGCCACCGCGGCTAGTGCAATATTAATGCCCTTAAACGTAGATGAGGTGAAAATGTGTCTTAGGGACAGGATCCCTGTGGGGACGGCAGCTGTGTGCAATGCACTCGTACACAGTACACACACACATGCGTGCATGCGCATTGGTATTTCTATCACTGTAGGGAGATAAATGAAAAGTATTTTTTAATGCCATTTTTACAATTTGTTTTGCCATTTCCACGCTAATCCTATAACCCTAACCCTTACACCAACTCTTAAACCTGACCCCTAAATGCCTAATCCTGTAATCTGGATTTTTGTTCACACACATGTGTGCACACATGCAAGCACGTGCATGCATGGCGCACGCACGCACACATACTGTATACTGTTTATGATCTATCCAGTAGTATACAGTAGCTTGCAGCCAGATACATAGCATGCTATTTTTATCTGATTGCTGAAAGCAAGCAGATCTAGTAGTAGGTCGGGAACTAGTCATTGTGACGTCATCTTTAGCCCCCCCTTTTTATATTTATTCGTTATTTTTTACAATGTTTGAAATTCTGTTGAATAATTCTAATAATAATAATGTCACCTTAGTAAGGGGATTTTATAAGATATTTGACCAATCTGCGAAGGAAATCGTTACCAAGAAATTTCTTCACCAATGTGTTTCTAAAGGTGTGTAATAATTCTTTGGGCTAAAATCGTACCCACAAAACAATGGTTTAGTGATGCAATGGATTCAGCATCATGAAAAACCCCTAGTTTGACCCCTCACATGTTACTTAAAGCAGATTTATTTTTTGTATTTTTTCCCTGTATAGTAAAGTTAATGGGACACAAACACAAATCTTTTTTTTTTATGAGGTTTCCCCCAGGAGTTGAATTTCAACCTTTCAGTAACATATTATTACACACCTTTAGAAACACATTGGTGAAGACATTTCTTGGTAACGATTTACTTTGC
>NC_137822.1:17103939-17171439 GCF_963921795.1 Nannobrachium achirus
GTGCTGGGTAATCCGTTTACCCTATTGATTCATCTCCTCATTCAATTGTCTTTCTTTTGAAACAGTACACCAGGCTATGTCTTTTCATCCCACGCACAGATGCAGTAATAGGCCTACTCTTCTGTGTTTATTGAATACATTCTCTCAACTCCAATTAATATGTAATTCAGTGGGGTGTGAAAGAACAGGTATCAGAGTTACATGTCTTTACTCTGCCTGCACTTACAGTAGCAAGACAGCAGAAAGCTCTGAATCCACAAGCCTATGGGCAAACTGAACCACATCATTGCTCCCTATCACAAGTGACTCATTGATATAATATATATTTATAGAAAAAGTGATTTTGGGTTTCATGACTCTTTAAAGCCATACTATGTAACTTTTCCAATAAAACTAATCTTAAAATTGTCCTAACTATTAAATCGCTAAAGTTTTAGAACCCCAACTCCGTTAATTTCAGCCCCTAAAGCCTTATGTAAATATGTTTTCTATGATCCTGGCCGGGGACCGGTCATCTGCATCATCCATATACATTGTATATACGTTGGCCAATCACAGCGCGGATCATACACTACCGGCCAATCACAGCGCGTCTTGCCGTCTCTTTAGGAAGTAGCTTCCGTCAGCAACAGTGTTTACGTTGGTGAAGGAATCTTGCCTGTTACTCCCCCAATCCTGGTCTAAAAATGACGGGAGACGGCTCTACGGATTCGTATCGGCAAGGTGGAGGTTCTGGTGGTCCGCGGCGACTCTGGGCGAAAAGCGTCCGAAAAAAGCAATACCGCTACTGACCAATAGTTGAGCAACTTCCATAGTATAGCTTTAAGTACGAACTTAAGTAATTGTACTTAGTTAATTTTCACCGTTGCTTGTGTGCATCCCAGAAGATGCAGTGTTTGATAGCATTGTTCCAGTGCGGGGAGCGCTAGCTGCGTACTCTAGCCCAAATAATTGGCGGAGGATTTCTCAGCAGGGGAAGGTAAACTTGACAGTGACACCGGGGGTGGAATTTAAAGCTCGGCAGGATACCTCCTGTCTTTCAGCGCTCCGAGCCAAAGCCACAAACCCGATGCACCGAAAGCCTTTCACACACCGTGCAAAAGTGTGGCGCTCCCTGATTAGAGGAGCAGAGCACCCATCGGCAGAGGAACCGCCGAACGCCGGTGTTTATTTATTCCCCCCTTTCCTTTCCATTAATCTTTTATATCCTGGGCTAAATGTGAGCTGAGCTGACGTGACACAGTGAATGTGTGTCGGGGCAAACTGAGTGCTGCCGGGGTTAAGTGCTCTGGTGTCTGCCGCTCAGGGGAAGAGGGGAGTTTTCAGGGTGAAATGGAAGGAGGGATATGGGGAGACGGGAGGGGTATTGGGGGGTATTGGGAGTGGGCTCAGGGGTGTCACACCAAATTCTGGGCCCTGGGTACAAGGATTCACTCATATGTTGTGCTTTAACTATTGAAAAATAGCAGATCTACAAGCTCACAGCGCTGCGAGCTTCTAGATCTGCTATTTTTGAAAAATCATGAAAATTTGTGTCTGAATATTTCAAATCCTTTAAAAAAAACTGTGTTTCTATGTCATTGGTGCTCAAACTTTTTCATGTGAAGGACCCCCAAAATGATATGTATTTGGCCACAGACCCCCATCTCAAAACATTTAGTTCCAGGGACCCCCCCCCCCCCCCCAGAAGCATAAAAACACATTTTCACGACTTTTCAAAAATAGCTAAAGCTACATTTTTCAATAGCTAAAGTATAAAATAATTAAGGCCCCTCGGCCCCCTCCACCTTGGGCCCTAGTAACTCAGTCCTACTCCCCCCCCCTTGTGACGCCCCTGGGTGGGCTGGTGGCGATGGAGGGGGGGTTCAGTATTGTGAAGGATCGTCCCAAAGGGGAGACCACAGAGCTTGCGTTTCATGAGTTTGGCCTCAGTGTCACACGTGTGCATACTTACACACAGATGCGTTCACATGCACACGTACAGGTGGTGCCTCTCAAACAAAGGCTTTTGTAATCCAGGCAGTGCTCGTGTTTCTGTCTTCAAAGGTTCCCCACACTCTGACTCAGAGAGTGCAAAAACGGACCCGCAAAGGGTCCCTGTGTACACTCACTCCGGGTTACATCATGTACACCCAGGGTCTTTACTGTGTGTAGATGTGACGCCGGCTATTGAAATCCCGGAGAAGTTTGTATATTCCTTTACTGTAATATTCTTCAAGCAGAAGATTTGATTTCTGAGCTATACTGCGGATCTTCAGGGGGGGATTGCAACATCGCTGCAGATTCTTTCAAAGGGCTTTGCAATTCTATTGTTGGTGAGATTTGAAAGCGGCACATGGGACATAGTGGAACATGACTGTCTCTTCGCTCATACTCGCGACGCACATACACACACACAGACAGGCATACATATCCATACGCATACATGAAAGAAAGACACAAGCCATGGTTGCAGATATATACAGTATATCGTCGTTGTCAAGTGGAAACCTTGTATGTCCAAAACCGTTTGTTCTGCATTTATCATGTTAAAAATTATTTAAACTAGTGAAAACAGCCGATCAACAAGCCGCACCGCGAGGCGTTGTGTGCTTGTAGATCTGCTGTTTTCACTAATTTTGTGCGACGGCCTTGTATGATGAAGCAGGGCTTTACTTTGCGAAAGAACATACACATTTGAAACTTGGAGATACAAGGTTTCTGCCCGACAGCGACGATATGTGTGTGTGTGTGTGTGTGTGTGTGTGTGTGTGTGTGTGTGTGTGTGTGTGTGTGTGTGTGTGTGTGTGTGTGTGTGTGTGTGTGTGAGAGAGAGAGAGAGAGAGAGAGAGAGAGAGAGAGAGAGAGAGAGAGAGAGAGAGAGCTGAACACAGTACACACTGGAACGCACGGCCTGATCATCATATCAAAACATTAATGAGAAGAAAAGTCAACACAGCTCTCTTGCTATGCTCCATTAACAATAGCAAAATCCATAATCATATTCATTTGCCAGCAGCTTTATTTAATAAACTGGAATGGGCCTGGTACCGCCATTACCATAATGCTACTTACCATTAATCTTGGTCATTAAAGGAGTCTGATCCCCCCAGACATCTGATGTTGTAGGAATAAGGGACGAACCAAAGAATGAATGTGGGGTTAGGGGTCATCTACTGCAGTGGTTCTCAACATGTGGGTCGGGACCCCCAGAGGGGTCCCCAAATTATTTTGGGGGGTCCCCAGATGTTTAGCTTATTGTTAACATTCTTTTCTCACTCAACAGTAAGCAGACCAACATACAGTATAAGTGTATAGAGGGTATCTGCACATTTCTAAAGTGACAATTTAAGGACTTTTTAATACCTCTAAAATGACAAATTAAACATTGGCCAAATATTAGAGGAATACATTGTGAAAATAGCCAATATTTTTGGCGTGCGACGCTGTCCTACAGCAAAGTATAAATCAGACGTCATGGCTGTGTGTGTGTTGATGGGAGCGAGCTTAAAACGATAATATTGAGTCAGATCCCCCAGTAGGGGAGTAGCTTCCCGAAGAGACTTTTTTTTTCTTTTGGCATTTTGGGTTCTCCACTCGTATTGTGTCAGGGGGAATATTGACGCGTGGAAGCACACGGCGCCGGTGGAGGTGAGGCTGCTATGTGAAACATGTAAATAAACTCATTAGGGAAGACGGAGGACGCCAGGCTGACTGACAGGGACAGCAGGGGTTCTCTGGATGGATGTTCACACGCTACTCTGCTCCCCGCTCCCCTGCCTCACACTGCTTATTCTCAGGCTGCACTTTCATCCCCTCATTATTAGCCACGGAGGCTTATTTGGAGATGTGCGGGTATCACGGGCGTCTTACCCACAATACCTGCTTGTTCGTTGTCTCGATCCTCCTCAGTACTTTGCTGATTCAATCTGAACTCACTTTCAACTCACCTTGTTGCTCTTCTTCTTTTTTCTCCCCGTCTCTTTTGACATCGCTTCTCGTCTGGCCTCCGCAACCTTATTCTGTGTGTGTCTTTGTTTCTCCACTTCTCATCCGACATCGTAACTCACAGTCATTCACTCCCTCCGTCAATCCCCACTTAGCGCCCGCTGGTGTCTGATCAGCATGCTTTATTGGCCTTTTTCTCTCACTGTCTCGTTTATGCTTTGAATTGACAGTGAATAGAGTAGTGAACAGTGAATAGAGTAAAGTCAGAATCGTCCTTGATTTATTTGACGATTATAAAAGAAAAACTACATGGAAAAGCCATGTACCTGTATGAAACAGGGTCTGATAGAATGTGCCACAACTTAGCAAACATGTCATCTTTCAATTCCAATCCTTTTCTTCCCTTTGTTCTTTTTTCTTCATATTTGGCATGTTTTAAATCCGCTCAATATAATAAACAGCAGTTTTATGATCTCAAAGTCCTTATAATTTGTAACTGCTGTGAGAAGTGTGAGGTAACACATCTTTGGCTGGCCCTTTCTTCTTCCTGATTTCATGTTTAACAACATTTATATAAGTACATCTTCTTCTTACGTAAACTCTTTTCATATTTCAATGTATGACGCATTTGAAAGCTTAAAATCTGCACTTTCATCTTCAGTAAAATGTGAAAAATAGCTGTGCCCTACTTGTGGCACATTCTCTCAGAACCAGCTACATTTGTTCACAGATTGGAAGGATAAAGCTAAAGCTGATAAGCTCATTTCCAATGTGGTCCTTGATGGAAAGGAGGTACATACATTGAGCCATTCTGACACATGATTTCTCTATAAGGCTTTCTCCCACACTATACATCACACTCCATAGACTCTCCATTTGTTCTCATGACATCCTGTCAACAAAGCCTTGCACTTCTGTGTAAATACCACTACGAATGAAACAGATGTTGACAGTGAACCTATGCATGGTTGTCATGGTACTGAGGAAATAAAAAATAAAGGATACAGTTACAGTATGTACCCTCGAGGCAGACAGCACAATCGTTGACATTTTCTACATAATCTGACCGTAATGCTAACTTAATAAACGTTGTTGTTAAGTTAGCAGGGGGGACTCTTGAGGGGAGAAATACAAAACTAGTAAGACACCTCCGGGCAACAAGCGACCGCGCCCTAAAGGGCGAGGTCGAGCCACAGTGATGAGGACATCAAGGATGTGGACATCAGGGATGTGGACATCACAGATCTCCATATATGGGCATAAAAGGGATTTGTTCCCCCTGCCATCACAGAGATCTCTATAACAGGGGATCATTAATATTGATGAATCACAGTGAAGCCAGAGAGTGATGTCAGAGCGGCCAACCCATTCTTTTAGAGTGGTTCCCCTGACATCACTGTGACATCAGAGCATGATGACATCATGATGACACATTTTTACCGTCTATGGGTTTGCCCATAGACCGTCTACACGTCTACACCATGTCTATGACTTCGGTCGCAATAAACTGTGCTACTTTGCAATCTCAGAAACAGCAATATTTCCAACAACTTTAACATTAGTTCTACTGTACCTTAACCAAACCTGGAAGTGGAAGCCAGCTATGTTCACGGAAACTGCAGTGCTGTCACAGCCATTGTTTGTAAACATTCTAATTAGTCCTATTGATTGACTTCCTCATCTCAGTGGTGTAAGAACTCTGCATTATGAATTATGAAAACACGCACTGTAAGATAGTGTGGTGTGATGCTGAATTGTGTCGTCTGTCCTTGAGAAAGGGCATTTGAACTCGGATGCCTCAGAAATGAAAACAGATTGTGAACGTTGTTGTTTTACATTACAGTCATTATGTCAAATGCAAACCTGAGCGATACAGTTATTTAGCTGGAGAGGAATGCCAGCGGATCCATTTTTACGTCCACTGCAATCAATAATTAGTGCTCTTACCGAAGAGAAGGAGCTGCCATGGGTGACTTATTGATCGGGGGTAATAGTTCATTGCATTGCTAATGAATGATGCATAGACGGTAGCTGTGAAATCCCAGTTTTACACTCGTCATCATGTCAATACTGATATCTCTGCTGCTGGGGGAAGACACGAAGTAGAACAGAGGACATCTTTACCGCCAGGTTTTATTCAAGTCTAAGCTGTTTTTATCATGGCTACATCTAGAGCAGCGAGCTGCTGCCTTAGGAATACAGATGGAACTCAGTAGTTTCTCTTTTAAGTCTTTATCTGTCTGTCTGTCTGTCTGTCTGTCTGTCTGTCTGTCTGTCTGTCTGTCTGTCTGTCTGTCTGTCTGTCTGCCTGTCTATATTTATCTTTAAATCAAGCCAGTCAATCAACAGTCAGTAGTAAGTTAAGTCCATGTGTCATCTCTACCCCTGACCTGTAGTCTGTGTGTAGAGATTAGTGTGTCTTTTGTCCCCCTGACTGGCAGACCAAGGACATGACGGACCTGAGAGTCACCAGAGCTCTGCTGCCAGACACTACCACACTAATTAACTAGTTTAAACAAACAGGGAGAGAGAGAGAGAGAGAGAGGAAGGAGGAAAGCTTTCAAAGTGCCCCTTTACGTAAAAGGCCATTACCAGGGAGTTTGGAAGAGAAGTTGGTGACACAACCGGGGTGGGGGCGTTGCACTGTTATTGATGGACTGGAACCTGAGTCTGTGTGCGTGTGTGCGAGCAGGGGTGTCGCACCAAATTCTGGGCCCTGGGTACAAGGATTCACTCCGGGCCCTCCATGAGGGGGTTTACCCCATTTAGACTGACGAATTATTAGGCATTATTTTGTGCTTTAACTATTGAAAAACAGCAGATATACAAGCTCACAGCGCAGCACCGAGTGCTGCACTGCGAGCTTGCAGATTGCTATTTTGGAGAAAAAAAATGTAAACCTATGTTTCTATGTCAGTGGTGCTCAAACCTTTTCATGTGAAGGACCCCCAAAATGATATGTATTTGGCCAACGACCCAATCTCAAAATATTTAGTTCCAGGGACCCCCCAGAAGCAAAATTTGAGTTACAATTGTTCGCTTAAAAAATAAATATATTCAAAGTTTTGCACACATTTTCACGACTTTTCAAAAATAGCAGATCTACAAGCTCGCAGTGTGGCACTCGGTGAGCTTGTATATCTGCTATTTTTCAATAGCTAAAGTATAAAATAATGAAGGCCCCTCCACCTTGGGCCCTAGTAACTCAGTCCCACTTTTCCCCCCCTTGTGACGCCCCTGTGTGTGTGTGTACGTGTGCGTGAGTGCGTGCGTGTGTCCGTATGTGTGCGTTTAAAGTGCTGTTTGTTAGATGCAGGCCTGTCTGCAACAAGGCGCTCTCTGAAGAATCACAGATTGAAGGACTTAACCTTTAACCCCTGCTGAGCCCATTTGCAGACCCCAAACCAACATTCTGCGGACGAGGGATATCTATTGCAGAGAATAACTATAGAACAGAGCATACACAGATAACATAAGGTCAAGTCCTTATCTTTGGCGTAGCAAATTCTTTCTATCGAAGTCGATATTTTACCCACACTGCTGGTGCCTGGTGTGACCATCTGGATTCAAACTCTGTTCTCCCACATTTCTTTTATTTCAAGGATCCCCAAATTGATATGTATTGGGCTCTGGACGCCCATCTGAAAAGAGAAGATTCGTATAGATTTGTCAATATTTTCTAAAATAGCATTGGGGTGCGCTGTGACTTTGTAGATCGAAAAGTAGAATAGTGCTGTGTTTAACTGTAAAATCTAATTTTCCCAGAGACCCCGTGGAGCTGCCTTGAGAACCCCTTTAAGAACCACTGACATACTGTAGGGCAGTGGTTCTCAACCTTTTCAGGCCGCGACCCCCAAAATAATCATATTTTAACTGGAGACCCCCCCACCCTGCACAAGCACTTGGAATTGTAGGAGTTGGCATTACATTTAGTTTGATTCGATCTATTCCTTAATTTCCTTTGTTGCGAGGCGTTGTGAGCATGTAGACATGTAGACTAACATTGGACAATTTGACCAATGTTTGACCAGAGGTACTAAAAAGGTCTTTAAAGTCCTTACATTTTCACTTTAGAAATGTGCAGATACCCTGGTTACACTTACTGTAAATGTAAGTGTAAAAAAGTGTAAACTGTATGTTGGTCTGTTTACTGTTGAGTGAGAAAACAATGTTGCACATTAAGCTAACATCAAAATATTTTGGGGACCCCTCAGGTTGAGAAACACTGCTGTGGGGCAGGAAACATCTAGCACTGTTCTGGTCTTCAGGGAGGAGGGTGGCCTCACATTCAGAGTCAGACTCTGAGCTGTAATTGTGCTGTTGTTACTCTAAGGCAGTGTGAGTGCATATTAATTTAATGTCTTAGTTTATTACCGTAACATCTACACACACACACACACACACACGCACGCACGCACGCACGCACGCACGCACGCACGCACGCACGCACGCACACACACACACACACACACACACACACACACACACACACACACACACACACACACACACACACACACACACACACACACACACACACACACACACAGGGCTTTCCATGAGCGTCATCCAGCTGGGTTTGGCAATTGTAGTAAAATGTTTTGTAATTGTGATTGGTTGCCTGATAGGCCTATGTGCTTTTAAGTGCTTACTCATCAATGCAATGCTGTGCTGTCTCATTAGAACATGTCATCAGTGGTGGAAAAAGTACTCACATTTTGTCCATCCATCCATCCATCTTCAACCGCTTATCCGGAATCGGGTCGCAGGGGTAACAGTTCCAACTGAGACTTCCAGATGTGTACTTAACTAAAAGTATCATTACTGCAATGAAGATGTACTCCGTTACAAGTAAAAGTCTGGAATTCAAAATGTACTTGAGTAAAAGTATGAAAGTATTGGCATCAAAAGTACCCAAAGTAAAAGTTTTTTTTTTGTTGAAAATAGCAGATCTACAAGCTCAAAACGCATCGCATCGCTAATGTAGTAATGTGACTGATTGCTTCATCTTATTTGGTAAAATAATTATACAAGTTCAACACAATAATTATGGACTTGATGGGTCTCAGCTTTTCCTGCCCTGTCCTCCTTTTCGCTGTGTACATGTTCATAATGATACTTCAAAGTGTGTGTGTGTGTGTGTGTGTGTGTGTGTGTGTGTGTGTGTGTGTGTGTGTGTGTGTGTGTGTGTGTGTGTGTGCGTGTACTAATAGAGAGTTATGACAGGGCGGTGATGCAGGCTGCCATTGGGGGTTTGAATGCTACAGTACAGCGTTGGGATATTTCAAAGAGACGTGTGTGTGTGTGTGTGTGCGTGTGTGTGTGTGTGTGCGTGCGCGTGTGTGTGTGTGTGTGTGTGTGTGTGTGCGCGTGTGTGTGTGTGTGTGTGTGTGTGTAATTGCTGGCATTGTAATTAGAGGAAGGGCTATTATACAATAAAGATGTTTTCCTTCACACTCTTAACAGAACACTCGCCGCGAGTATATTTGCGGCACCGAGAGTTAATAATAGAAACGTTCAGGTTGAATAGAAACGGCATTTCCACAGGGCTTCTGTAATGAGTAAGCCCCGGTCAATTTGTAGAACGCACGCACACGCACACGCACACGCACACACGCACGCCTTCACGCACACACACGCATACGCACACACATTCACACACACAGAGGACAATACACATTTAGGCCTAGAATTATTGAATGCTTTAACTGGTGCCGCGCTGCGAGCTTGTAGATCTGCTATTTTTGAAAAAGTTGTGAAAATGTGTGCAAATCTTTGAATATATGTATTTTTAACCCTCTAAGGCCCACTGTTGTAATATTACAACGTTTGTATTTTATCCAAAAAAATGTTTAAATCATTTTATTTTAGCTCCCCCTACCACCTAAACATCACCATTGGATTCTATTGTTTAGTATTACAATGCCATTGGCCACAATATTTGCATATAAATACCCCCCACAGTGGCTGACATTCACACCCGCTGCAATTCCAGAGTTTTGACGAACAACATCTCACTTTTTCATGGAAGCTATTCCTCACAAAAACATAAGTAAAATGCCTGTACTATTTTTTTTGGTGATCATTAGAATGTCTAGAACATGTACATATGTTATTATTGTGAAAAATATCCCCCATATGTAAATTAGAGCATGATTTATGATTTATGATTTATGAATATAAAACCTTAAAAAAACGTTTTTTTGAAAACAACATTACTCTTATTAGGACTCATACAACACCATCTGATTTTTTTCAATTTTTTATTTCAAGTATTTCTATATTTGGGCCTTAGAGGGTTAAAGCGAACGTTTGTAACTAAAATTTTGCTTCTGGGTGGTCCCTGGAACTAAATATTTTGAGATGGGGGTCCGTGGCCAAATAAATATCAGTTTGGGGGTCCTTCACATGAAAAGGTTTGAGAACCACTGACATAGTAGTCTCTCAAGAACAGACTAACTGAGTTCCAGTTAAGTGAAAAGGACCTTTTCTTTGACGATGGCTAAGCCAGATTGCTGACATAGAAACATAGGGTTTTTCAAAAAACCTTAGGCGCCGTACAGACATCTGCGTCACGCATCAGCATCTTATCGTCTGAGAATGGCCACTGGGGGCGCCGTACTAATGCATTCTCAATGCAAGGTTGTTTGGTGTTTTGTCGTTGCCGTGTCTCTTCAAGAGCGTACAGGCTGCGGGAGAGACAGCCGCTGATACGAACGACCTACGGCCTGGTCGCGACCTAGGCCACGACCTGGAGGTCGTAGGTCCCGGTTCTGGAGGTCGTAGTTCGCGGTACATACTTGTTAGGTCGCGGCCGGTCTAGTTTCGCGACCCCCGGCCGTGGTTGCGCCACCTCGGTCGTCCCCGGGCCGTTGTTGCGCGATCGGGCCGTTGTTCAGCGACCTGGGAAGTCCGCGGTCGTATTTAAAAGGTCTTTTTGCAGAATATTCTAGAGCAGCAGCGCTATTCAACCTTTTGAAGCTTGTGATTGGCTGAACCGGAGGTAGGAAGCGCTCCATTGTAGTCACTTGGACCGCGCGAGGTGCACCAAAACCTATCCTTAACCCTAACCCCAACTCTAACTCTAACCCTAACCTTAACCCTAACCCCAACTCTAACCCTAACCCTAACCCTAACCCTAACCCTAACCCTAACCTGCCGACACTGAGTAGCTAACCTGCCGACGCTGTTGAAAACGAGCGCTCCTTCCCTTAGCAAGCGTAGAGTTTCTAAACTCGCGTCCCTTCCCTTAGCAAGCGTAGAGTTTCGATCGCGGCGCTCCTTCCCTTAGCAAGCGTAGAGTTTCTAAACTCGCGTCCCTTCCCTTAGCAAGCGTAGAGTTTCGATCGCGGACTTCCCAGGTCGCTGAATTACGACCGAGATCGCGCAAAACCTCCAGAACCGGGACCTACGACCTCCAAGTCGTGGCCTAAGTCGCGACCAGGCCGTAGGTCGTTTGTATCAGCGGCTCTTGCTGGGCTGCGGTTGAGCTAGAGACACGGCAACGACAAAAAACCAAACAACCTTCCATTGACAATGCATTAGTACGGCGCCCCCAGTGGCCATTCTCAGACGATAAGATGATGATGCGTGACGCACATGTGTGAGCGCGGCCTTAGAAGGATTCAAAAGACACTTATAGAATCGGGTCAAAATTCTAATTTTCACGTTTTTTGAAAAATAGCAGATCTACAAGATCGCAGCGCGGCACTCGGTGCCGCGCTGTGAGCTTGTATATCTGCTATTTTTCAATAGTTAAAGCATAAAATAATGATACACAATAATGTGTACCCGTTCTAAATGGGTTAAGACGCTAAAAGACACATCACTGTAGTGAGAGAGTGTTGCAGTTTTTTTGTTTACACTGCAGCCCTCTTCATGTGCGTGAAATATGGTGGCCACGTGGCATTATTATTGCACAGCAGCTGTGACTGAGTCTTGTACACAAAACAAAAAGTGTGCCTGCATACAAATACAGCTGAGCATAGTGTTTCTGTCTGGTGGAAACCGTGTATGTCTTGAACTGTTAAAGAACCTGTGTTACAATGGATCCAATGTCGTTTTAAGTTCTTAATTCTGCTCATTTGATGAATATTTATAAAAAATGGCGATACTTTACCCGACTGCAACAATATATATATCGTCTCATTATGTCCAAAACTGTTCCTTTTCAGGATTCAAAAAAATAGATCAAAGCGGGTCGCTTCACGACGCGTTTCAAACTTTTTATGCTTTTGCATAATGCTATAGCCTAAGTATAGGGCATTAACTCATACAGTGCCCCGGGCCACAAGTGGCCGCTAGAGTGCCAGAAATATCTGTATAGGCCTTCGCTCTAGCTACCATAGAAGAAGACAGTACTGCCTTGTGTTTTCACTGCAGCCGCTGCTATGGGGGACTAGAGGAGGAAGTTTTATTTTTTAGAAGCCCGATCTAAAGCTATTTCAGTCGCAAAGAAAACTTTCTGGTTGGTCACAAATCAGAAATCAGAGAAAACCCTCTCTAAAGATGTGACTTATTATTGGAGTGGGCGGCCCGATGCGGCCGCATTGCGCGATTACGGCCCGTGGATGGCCGAGTGGGGCCCGGGCCATGGATGGAAATTTAGACCGGGGCTTCGTTGAGGCCTCCGATTAATGAATTCATTTTATTAAATATCCCGGACTAGTCCGGGATAGGCACCCTGGAATACGTCGCGCCGCCGACAGTATAGATTGAGTTTTTTTGGGGGGGCTCTAAACTTTATTTTAAACCATTTTCAATGGAATAAATCGTCGGACCATCTAGCGTCTCTCGTTGGTAAGCGATGGACGAGCCAGGACCACCCACGTTGGTCCAAGCAGCTCAGGGTAAGTCAAATAGCAAATAAAATATTGGATTGGATTGAAATAAAGCCGAACTTGTTCGGGATAGGCACGATTAGGGTTAATAATAATAATAAAAAACACAAAAGGTTAAGATATGGAGATAAGAGGTTTCTGCCCGACAGCAACAATATACATACTGTATATGAATGCACCCATGCAAGCATACACACACAAATAGTCTGATACAGATGCGTTCAGAGGGGAAGCAAAGCCATGGTGGAGATGCAGGGACGTCTCTCTCCATGATGTACGACGTTCATTTCCCCCCTGTGGGTCGTCTGCAGCTCAGCATCAGCGAGAAGACAGACAGAGGAAATGAACGCCGGGGAATTTATCTCTTATGTGCTGGCATTGTTTCTGCCTGGTGAGCTCCGAATTAACACATTTATTAAATCGCTGGGTTGAGACCCTCTTCTCATTACTGGGCAGAACTGCTGAGCAGGGACTGTGCCTTATGTGTTGTTCTGGAAGCTCACATTGAAATGAAGGCTGTAGTAGATTAATGAATTAAAAGGTTGGAGAATTAAAAGGAGGTCTGTCATAACTGCCATCGTCTTCAGATTTATTCTGATTGTTGTAAAGAACTCTCGCTGTAATATGCACACAAACGCACGCGTGCTTGCACACACCCACACGCATGCACACTTACAAACTACATATCAGCAGCTTCCTTGTGTCCTGGCGGCTGCACCCCACGGCTGACACGGATCTGTGTATGCGGGTGATGCCCATGTTTCAGACAGATAGGTTTGTATGGTTAGGTTTAGGGATAGGCTTAGTTATAATTATTTGATAGTGTGGTTAGGTTTATGGTTAGGCTTAGTTACAGTATAACGCATGCTGTCGGATCAATGGTACTTTGGAACAATGGCCTGTTGTACTAATGGTATGGCACCTGGTAGGAAACCCAGACTGGCAGAGATCTGCACTCCCCGGAGCGCACTTCTCTATTTTAGTGTTGAGCTCCTTCATCAGTGACATGGCACACCATTACAGTTCATCACACGGTGGCAATGGTGTATTTACAGAGGCTGACCATTCTGTGCAAGTATAATTATCATCCTGTTATCACCTAGCCTGACACTCAGCCTGAATTGACATTTCGTTTCACTTCATTATTCAGTCTGAACTCAGTTCCCCCCAGGGCGTTTGCAGGGATGGGCGTTGCCAAAAAGAGGCAGTCTTCAGCGATTGGTTCACCGACCAACACATGGCATAGTGTTGTTATGTGTGACTGGCTAGTGGCTAGCCTGTTGCTTGCTAGTGCTACTAGCTAACCAAAGAAACAGTCAGAATAGGAGCACTACAAACTAGTAATCAAACACAACATAACATGCCTGCTACTGGTGTTTCATAGCGAGATCGATACGATCGCATTTTACCGCAATTTACCGCATTTTATCGCGACGCGATGCACGGTACGGTACGGCGGCAGCGCTGGTGTACTTGGAAACACACATGAGTTCTGGGAAACCCCCACCCACGCTGATCACAAGACGCTGATTCACGACGCTGATTCGCCGATCGGATTTTCAACCGAGGCAGGCCCTCCTCAATGAGAGCGATTCTAGACCTGAATCGCCGAAACAAAAAAATTAAAGGGGTGTGGCTAGCGATTCAGGGTCTGGAACTAGGCTAGTTATCACGCCCATACTTTCAAACTACTGTAGTATACAGCCAGCTGCACAGCCAGTACATCTACCTCATCAAGAAATAATCCAATGATACTTGACCTAGCACTGATTGGTTGAACATAAAGTGAACATAAAGTGCAAGGTCGCTGACATTAGGGATGACATCAGGTCGATGACATCATGGAACTCCAGTGATGTATATCGCAGGGGTTCCCAAACTTTTTTCCTCAGGGCACCCCATAATATTTTTTTTAATCCGAGGCACCCCTACATTATAATTTTCACTCCCAGCACCTTATATTTATAGCATATCGTCGTTGTCGGGTGTAAACCGTTCGTTTTGTATTTATCATCTAACATATGTACTAAACTAGTGAAAACAGCAGATCTACAAGCACACGAGGCGTTGTGTGCTTATAGATCGGCTGTTTTCACTAGTTTTTGTGTGACGGTCCTGTAACTTGGAGATACAAGGTTTCTGCCCGACAGTGACGATATTTTAGTGATTATGTTGCGAGGAAAACGTTGAGATAATAGCCATTTTGGTAAGAACTGACTGAAAATAACTTTCAAGTTTAAAATGATACTAAATATTTAGTGTCCAAATGAATTCCAAATATTATCAAATTATCTCGCGGCACCCCTCGACCGCCGTCACGGCACCCCAGGGTGCCCCGTCACCCACTTTGAAAACCCCTGGTATATCGGACCAGTGCCCGACTGTGACAATACACTTACATAAACGTACACATACATATTATAATGATCAGTCTCACAGCCAGAATGTTCACCCTGCTGACAGTACAATACTTTGTGAGAATCGGCAGAAAAACAGTGCAGTGTGTGTCATCATGCCAGCATCCACACCAATACCTGATCACAGCTCAGAGACAGAGCAGAACAGGAGGTGCTGCTCATTGGTGAACTGAACTGGCCCGCAGGGTCAGATGTTCAACCAATCAGTGCTAGGACAAGTATCATTGGATTATTTCTTGATGAGGTACAGATGTACTGGCTGTGCAGCTGGCTGTATACTACAGTAGTTTGAAAGTATACAGTGGTATGATTGTATACAGTGAAGCTGGTTGCACACGGCTGCGTTTTTTCGTTGCGTTTTGGAACGCAACGAAAAAAATTGTTCTGGACAAGGAGAGAGAGAGAGAGTGAGAGAGAGAGAAAAGAGAGAGAGAGAGAGAGAGAGAGAGAGAGAGCAAGGGACCCAGTGTCAACAGTTGCGAAAATCGGGAAAAAATCATCAACCTTGGTCCGAAAATAAATATGAAACGGGCGGAAGTGTGCAAACGTGATTGACATAACATGAGGTTGATTTTTTTTTATTTATGTGCTCCAAAAATCTCTCCGATATTTGGCCAAAAAAAACGCAGCAGTGATGTGCAAAGACCTTTAGTATTCCATAGTACAACAAGCAAAGTATAAAAGTATACTCTACAATATTATGGAAGCCTCCTGGATTGTTTGCTATGTCTTGCGATGTGACCATGCTGCTGTAGTTCTCAATCTTTTTAATCCCTACTAGTTTGATATGCATGAGGCCACGGACCGCCATTTGATATGATTTCTTTCTCAGGGACAGGGACCCTGATCAACAACACTTTAAAATGCTTGGTGTTCATTTAACCCTGACACCTCATCCGCACTGCACGCGAGCGATGTGACGTCCCGTGAAATTCTGTCCGCATATGGCCATTTACCTCTATGGACGTCACCGCGAAACCTCGCTCAAATAGAGGCTCCGCGAGCGAAAACCGGAGGGGTGGACGACGTCACGGCACGACGCGGTGTCGCTCGCGGTAGGTCAGGACGTCCTCATTGAAAAAAAATGTATTTCAATGAGATTTCATCGCCCGCGTTGTGTCGCTCGCGTTGTGTCGCTCGCGTCGCATCACGGCCAAATGGTCCATTTGGTTGCATTTGTACACTCTCAGAGTTACAGATGGATACATGATGGATAAATGAACACCGTAGGTTTTATCGTGTGTCTCTCGCTCCTCTTCCCTTCTCTCCATCTGCCTCCATCTCCACTACCTCCACCACCTCCACCCCTCTCTCCCCTGCAGCTGCTGCAGCCAGGCGGGCTAATGGACCCACTTACTGGCCTTTTAAATCTTAACGGTGCTGGTTAACCCTTTATTGATGGTCCCGGGCCCCCTTGGCTGCCTGCAGGCGAGCCTGACTGTAAATCTGCTACGCGGGCTTGATCGACTGCCTGCGGAGAACCTTTGACTGAAGACAGGCCTGGTCATTAGACAGGAAGAGAGAGAGAGAGAGAAAAAAAGACAGAAAGTGACTGTTCCGTTTTGGGCTACAGATTACAGTGTGATATAGCGCCTCGATCTGCCAGACCTTTTTTGTTTGTTGTTTTTTTCTGTGAACTGTCTGATGGGAGATGAGGCACAATTTGCTAAATATGCGTAATGTGCACACGTCCTCTACGCCAGAGTTTTCCAAACATATCCATGTAGGGGTGGGCGATATGGTGATAATTATCGTTGAGACGATACAATGTCTCCACGATACGCCTTTTCAGAGGTATCGTATATATCGTGATACAATTGAGGGAGCCTTGTAAAAAATCCTGTTTAATCGTAAATACAGAGATTCATTGCAGAATTAATTTAAACCTTACGGGTCCATTTGGTTTCATTTGTATACTGTCAGAGTTACATACTTGTAAAGTGCAATTTAGACCTCCCAAAAGGAACCCAGAGAGTCTAGTTTTTGTCAAGTAACTTGAAAAATAACCATAAAAACCAACATGAAAAAGAATCGTGATAAAATCGTGTATCGTGATACAGCTTGGGAAAATATCGTGATATTGTATTTTTCCATATCGCCCACCCCTATATCCATGACAAGGAGCCCCAAATAGCCATAGCTTCTGGCTGTGGCCCGCCAGTAGCTCTCTCAGAGGCCAGCTGTCTAGAAATGTGTCTGTCTGTGTGTGTGTGTGTTTGTTTGTCTGTCCGACTGTGTCCAGGGATAATCTCCCAAAACTGCTGGACAGATCAATGACAGATTTCTCGTGCACACTGCCAGTAGGTGAAGAAGGAATAAACTTGCCCAAATTTGAAATCATCAAACTGCATTGCAGTTATTAGGCCTGTCCTGTTGAGAGAGTACCTCGGATTCCAGCAAGAAACAGTCATGATAAAGCCTTATTTAAGGTCACCTACGGTGTATGGCTACAGTTTGACGATACATGGTTGGATGGGCATGATGATCAGAGCCATCCGTCCTTACGGACAGGACTGATGACAGTTTGGCCACGATGATCTATTGCTGAAGTCACTCTTTGTACATCAACATCACCATGTTTTGATGAATAAACCTCGGCGGTCATGGGCAATTTGATCACAGAGATAAGATGTGAAACGGCGGCAACCTTATGACTCCATTCGACTTGTTTACGAGCAAGGATGAGATAGGAGAGGGACAGAGGGAACGGGAGCAGGGAGACAGGAAGGATGCATCAGAGAACGGCGTTTGAAAGTGAAAGATGACGGGATCGTAGATCATGCGCCTTGGATCTGTTATGTCTGATTTAAGCCAGTGTCAGGCTCGTAAATAGCCCGATCTACAAGTTTACAACGCGTCGCACAGCGACGCGTTGTGAGCTTGTAGATCGGGCTATTTCCGGCACGAGACACCGGCACGGAACTTACGTATAATTCAGGCTTTACGCTTCCATTTCGGGGTTGTTTGTAGACTCAACACACAGTGAGACGGTATATGTGCTCAGGCAGATGTTTGCCTTTCATTGATTTCATCTTCCCCCCACAGAGCATCCAGCAGATGCTCAACTCTGTGTATCTGTAATGTTTGTAATAGAGAGACGGGCCAAAGCCTTAAAACCAGAGGCGGGATCTCCCCCGAGGCACGTTGAGGTTTATCTGTAGTCTGGGACGCTTTGTCCAAATATCTAATATCCCATCCTGGGTCTTTAGGGTGTATCCCACCCCTCCTCCTGCCCACAGATGGGATATCTCCTCTTCCCCCTGAGGCCTCGGACCAAAGGAAATGTGTTTACCCAAGAAAGAAATACACTGGGTCACATGCAATATTGCTGCTGACCCCCCCACGTTCACGCACCCACCCAACAAGCACCTGCCCCCCCCAACACCCACACACGCACGCACATTTGGATTACTCTTCTTGTGCGGACATCAACATTTTAGGTCAGTATCAAGAATAGCCCAAAAAATTGTCTAAAAAAAAGATCTACATTACAAGTGTTATGAGCTTTTCTGATTACATATACCGGTACATAACACCAACACCTAAACCTAACCTCTAAATCATTGGTTCTCATTGGTCAGGGGTTCCTGACTAAATGATAGTCAGGAACCAAATGGACCCATTTGGGTCTGTAACTCGGAGAGTGTACATGGTTCCATTTGCACACTCTTAGAGTTAAATGAATATTGATTTCACAATATAAATTGGGGTGCCAGAGATAGAAATGCCATTAAATGGGGGTCCGTAGCCTAATGCATGTCAAACTGGGGGGTCCCTGAAATTAAAATGGTTGAAAATCACTGCTAGAGCTGTAAACATCTTCTCTTAAATGGGGGTCCTCCCTGGCATATCTTTTCAAATGGGGGTCCGCCGGCTAATAAGTGTCAATTTGGGGGTCCTACACACACACACACACACACACACACACACACACACACACACACACACACACACACACACACCAGTATACGTGTACATGTCCTCATGACAGGTGGCCTCATGCGCACGCCGCTGCGCTGCAAAGCCCTCCTCTCTCTCCTCCTGTTATGCAGCCGCCCCTTCATGTCCGAGGCCCAGCCGTATCCCTTCACCTCAGGCACAGGAGGCCTGCTCGGCCTGGGACGTATTAGCCAGCTGCCAAATGAAAGGGGATAAATCACACAAATGAAAACAAATAGAATAAGGGTCTGCTCCGCTCTTAATTAAAGCCGGTTCCCCCTAACTCTGTAAACTTGGACTATCGTCGTTGTCGGGTGAAAACCTTGTATCTCCAAAACCGTTTCGTTTAAAAAATGATTTAGGCCTAGGCTACACAGAGCTGGATATTTCATATATCCTGGTTTTTCAGATATCCACATAGAAAAATATCTAGGTCCACACGGAGCTGGATATTTCATATATCCCGGTTTTTCAGATATCCACATAGAAAAATATCTAGGTCCACATGACAAAGATATCTAGGTCTAACAAGCACACACACAGTAAAGTCTTCAGAGATATCTGGGTTCCCTGTCTACACGGATCCAGTGAATCGGATATTTTTCAATGTCTTCACTTTTATCCGGTTTAAAAAATATCCAGCTTCGCGGCTGAAATACCCAGCTTCATGTGGCTGCAAGCCCCAACAGCACAAAAAATGTCTAGCTTCAGAAATATCCAGCTCCGTGTAGCCATGGCCTTAAACTTGTGAAAACAGCCGATCTACAAGCACACAACGCCTCGCGCCGCGAGGCGTTGTGTGCTTGTAGATCGGCTGTTTTCACTAGTCTTGTGCGACAGTCTTGTATGATGAAGCAGGGCTTTACTTTATGAAAAAACATCCAAATTTGAAACTTGGAGATACAAGGTTTCTTCCCAACAACGACGCTATGTTCCTCATACTGACGGGGCTCCTGGAAACACGTGTACGCTCCTTGTTCCCTCGTCTCTGAACCAGAGCCATGTGTGACGACTACACAGGATGATAGAGCCGTGGCTCTCAACGTGGGCCCCGCGGGGACCCCCAGGGGTCCTTGAGGGGTCCCCACCGGAATGGTTAGGAACCAAATGGACCCTTACAGGTCTGTAACTCTAAGAGTGTACAAAGTGAACCAAATGGATCCTTACAGGGTTCCAATTGTACACTCTCAGGGTTAAATTAAAGTAGATTTACACCAGGGATTTTACAGAGTAGATAAGAAATCATATAAAATGGGGGTTCGTGGCCTAATACATATTAAACTGGGGGCGTCCTTGAAACTATAAAGGTCAAGAATCACAGCAATAGAGGCTATGTCCTTCCCAAATTAATATTTTGGTTTATTCTGATTGAAATCAGATTGGTTTGATCATGTCATAACAGAAGAAAAAACACACATGGAAACTGATTTTTGCAGATCAGATTTCAACCAACATTCCTAGGGTGTTTTGAAATGCGATTCCAATCAGATTTCCAAAGATGTGTCTCAGTCTGGACACTTGGACACTGATGCCTGATTCATACAGTGCTTAGTGACTGTGACGTTTACCAAAAATAGCCCAGATGAACCATGACGAGTTGTGAGCAAAGGGAAGGGAACTAATGACCATAGCAAGTGTTGGAAAGTGGGGTGAAATCAGTGAATGTAAAGAGACTAGTCGTGACATGTAAACCGTGAATGATCAAATATCACACACCTACTTACAGTTTACAGTTTACAGTTTAGGCATATAGCAGATGCTTTTAATCCAAAGCGACTTACAATAAGCAGGTAATACACATCACTGTAATAAGCAAGATAATATGTCAAAAATGCTATCTAGCTTCATGTATGGTCATTGAGAGAAAGGGGGAGTGTTACAGTAGTGCTATGGGTTTAGGTGGAGTCTGAAGTCTTCAGTCCACGGCGGAAGCTAGGGAGTGAGTCTATAGTGCGACAGGGAGTTTATTCCACAGTTTGGGGGCCAGGAGGGCAAATTGTCTCGGACAAGTGGATTTTTGTCCTGGGGTTTTTAGCGAGGGTTCTGTCAGCATCCCTGTGTTGGCTGATGTGAGTGAACGGGTGGGGTTGTAGGATAATAAATAAACATGAGTATTCTATCTGTATCGCTGTTGCTAACTTGTTTCTTCTCTTCCTCCCCCTTCCCCTCTTCTCTCTTTCTCTCTCTCATTCCATGTTTGGACCTGATGATGGCTGACTTTGATCAACACGTAGGTAAGAAATGATCTACGGTTCTGAAACATTCTCCTTCATAATCAATTGTCGATTATGTTGTCCTACGTCGATTGTTCGACGTAGGTCACGTCGAACAATCCCAATAGATGTTACATACTGTGTACACTGTACAGAACTCCATGTGCCCATGAGAAGGTCTTGCAGAGCAACCTGGGCCCCTGATTGATTGATCAAATGGGGGTCCGTGGCCTGAGGCATATCAAACTGGGCTCTGTGAAATTAAAAATGTTGAGAATTACTGTTGTAGAGGATAGAATGATGAGCTGATTACTAATGTAACGAGCTGTAGGAATTGGCTTGCATGACCTTGCTTCCTGTGCAGGCTCAGGGGCGTCGCACCAAATTCTGGGCCCTGGGTACAAGGCTTCACTGCGGGCCCCCCATGAATGTTCTTCATAGGGGGAGGGGGTTTAACCCATTTAGACTGGGAACGCATTATTACGCATTAGTTTGTGCTTTAACTATTGAAAAGTCGCAGATATACAAGTTCACAGCGCGGCACCGCGCTGCGAGCTTGTAGATCTGCTATTTTTGAAAAACCGTGAAAAGCCTTTGAATATTTAAAATCCTTCAAAGGTTTTTTGAAAAACCTATGTTTCTATGTCAGTGGCGCTCAAACGTTTTCATGTGAGGGACCCCCAAAATGATATGTGTTTGGCCACGGACCCCCATCTCAAAACATTTCGTTCCAGGGAGCCCCCAGAAGCAAAATTTGAGTTACAAATGTTTGCTTAAAAATACAGTATATATATTCAAAGATTTCCACACATTTTCACGACTTTTCAAAAAATAGTAGATCTACAAGCTCGCAGCGCGGCACTCGGTGCCGCGCTGTGAGCTTGTATATCTGCTATTTTTCAATTGCTAAAGTATAAAATAATGAAGGTCCCTCCACCTTGGGCCCTAGTAACTCAGTCCCACTCCCCCCCCTCGTGACGCCCCTGTGCAAGGCTCAACTAGAAAACTGAATGAGGCTCTTACACACCATTTGTCACTCTGCATCAAGTGCACTTTCTCATTACATTACGACGTCCGCGTCTCGAAGGCTTCCCAATCTCCTCTATAATGGGGCTATTCAGTGGGACTGCTAGCTATAGGTGGTGCAGGCACTTCTACTGTATACTTGCACAACATCTACGTGCTTCAATAGTGGAATAGAAACACGATTCACGTCCCACACAGCAGGCTGGCCAGTGTGAACGTGTAATTAAAGCTGAGTAAATGGTGCATTTATAAAGCACCTTTTCCTTTCAACAACGTGCTTCACAAGTGTGCCATACCCATTCACACAAACCGACTGCAGAGGAAACCATGCTTTCCAAAGTGCACATCAGGAGCAGTTAGGGCAGGGTTCCCCAATTAGTTTTCCCCAAGGGCCGAATTATGTCTAGGGTACCAAGCCGAGACGGTGGCGTTCCAGCTACACCAGCGACAATCTTGTATATCCAAAACCGTTCGTTTTGAATTTATCATTTTAAAAATTATTTAAACTAGTGAAAACAGCCGATCTACAAGCACACAACGCCTCGCGGTGAGAGGCGTTGTGTGCTTGTAGATCTGCTGTTTTCACTACTTTTGTGCAACGGCCTTGTATGATTTGCGAAAGAACGTACAAATTTGGAGATACGAGATTTCCACCCGACAATGACAATATACTAGTGTTGTTGCTGCTCTTATACCACCATTATTACTGGGGTTGGTGGGGGCCAGACAGTAGCCCCCCGCGGGCCGCAAATGAGCCGCGGGCCGCCTATTGGGGAACCCTGAGTTAGGGGTTCAGTATATCTTGCTCAAGGACACTTTGACACTCCACCAGGTGGAGCCTGGCATTGAACCGGGATCCTTCTGATAGGTCTGTCACGACTATGACATTTTACATGACGATTAATTGTCACTCAAATAATTGCGATTAACAATTTAATTGTGTATTTGTCGTTGACATTTACATTTCTGTTTGGCGTTTAGGCTTTGAAGTTGCACCTGGCAATTATGACAACATAACCTAAATATACAAAAAATGTACTGACATATTTGACAACGTTATACTTAAAAAAGAACATTGATGGTGGAAATAGCCGATCTACAAGCTCACAACGCGTCGCATTGTAGATCTGCTATTTCCACTACTTTTTGAAAGTGTTTGAAACTACAGTATATGAACATTTCTCAACATGGAAACGATTATGACGATTATACAAAATAATTGCGATTACCTCAAATAATTGCGATTAGACGATTATGTAATAATTGTGTCAGCCCTGCCTTCTGATTCCCAACTGCCCCTGCTACGCCTGATAATACATGTTGTTGTCTCCACCAGCCGAAGGCATGGGGGAGAGTATGTTTTCCCCTTCGTCCGTCCGTGTGTCCGTCCGTGCGTGCGTGCGTGCGTCCGTGTGTCCTCGCAGTTTGTGAGCGCCAAATCTCAGTCGCCGTTGGCCCGGTCGCTGCCAAAGTGAGCACACACATTCCCTGGATGCCAATCTAGAACCTCTGCCCTAAATTTTTCAAATGGGCCTTTTCTAGCGCCACCTAGTGGCCGATGTTCCCAAAACACATTTCTGTGCACTACTCTTACAGATTTTGTCCAAAAATCCTACAAATCGGTAGGCAGTATCTCGACAGTCATGTGATCGACACGGATCTGTCTGATTTGGCATATTCTATCCTGATTGGCTAAGATTGGCTTCCAAAGTTTGTAGGATTGAGCCGTTTTGAACAAAATGCCTCAAATCCCAAACGCAAAGTGCAATTATCATGAAATCGCGCACACACGTTCCCACTAGGTCGAGGAAGAAATGCCACTTCAAATTTTTTAAATCAGCCTCATGGTGGCGCTATAACAGGCCGATTTGTGGTTTTACCTATAACTCCACCGATCAGTTTCAAACTTTGTAAGCGCACTCCCTAGAGGCCAAGGAAAAACCCTTTCCCTGCATTTTTCACATCAGCCTTTTATAGCGCCACCAGGAGGCCGACTTATGTAAAACACATTTTTTCCTATTATTCCTTGAGATTTTATCCAAATCATGCAAATCGGTACACAGTATCTCTATAGTCATGTGATCAAGTCCGATCCATCTGATATTTCATGTTCCATCCTAATTGGCTAATATTGGCTTCCAAAGTTTGCAGGATTGCTCAGTTTTTGAACAAAATGCTTCAAATCATCAACACAGCTTTCGATTACCGTGAAATTTGTCAAACATGTTCCCACTATGTCAAGGAACAAATGCTACCCTTTTCACGTTGGCCTGTTATAGCGCCACCAGCAGGTAGACTTTAGCAAAACACATTTTTGGAACACAATGCTCAAATCATGCATGCAGTGTCCGATTGCCATGAAAGGTCTAAGGTGAAGAACATATGCCAGCCTATTTACATTGGCCTATTATACAGTAGCACCACCAGGACGCATGGCCTGGTGGAGACCTGTGCTCGGAAGAGCACTGCTTCTAGTTTAGATTGTCTTTATTCAGGATTAAGGGTATATATACATTAAACAATGATGTACTTCCTTTGAGCTTCAGTGCATGAATTAAGTAAGTACTAGGGCATTAACGAAAAAGTCGACAAGTCGACTCAGTCGACTTCATTACACAAGTTGACTCCCACCAGAGAAAGTCGAAAGACGAAAATACTTTCTATTGTGAAAATAGCCGATCTACATGCTCACAACGCCTCGCAACAATTTCTGCCTCTATATATTTGACGATTTGGACAATGTTTAATTTGTCATTTTAGAGGTATTAAAAAGTCCTTAAATTGGCACTTTAGAAATGTGAAGATACTCTCTACACACTTAAACTTTATGTTGGTTTGTTTACAATTGAGTGAGAAAACAATGTTTCACATTAAGTCAATCATCTGGGGACCCCCAAAAATAATTGGGGGGGTCGTGTGTGATGTGATGACGTCATCAAACGATAAAGTCGACTTTAACTCAACTTTTGAGTCGAGTCGACTTGCAAAAATCACAAGTCGTTAATGCCCTAGTAAGTACATTTTATTTGTATTGTTTTCACACAGAGAACACACAAAGTGCTTAACATACAGCAGAATTAAAGACAGCAAGAAACATTCAAATGATAAGAAATGAAACAAAAACACAAACTGTACAATGTGTCTCAGGAAAAAATTAAAAATAAAACGTAATATCTCCCCTGCCCAAATGGACTTTCCGTCTTAGCTCAGCAGTAGAATCTTTGGCGCTCGGAATCCCGGGTGTTCGAATCCCGGGTAGGACGTCAATCTTATGGAATGGCCGCTTGAACAAAATGTGCATGGTTGTTGAGAGGGAGTGGTACAGAGGCAGCTCAGCCATAGCACTGTTCTGCAGAACATCCCTGTCTAGAGGCAGCTCAGCCATAGCACTGTTCTGCAGAACATCCCTGTCTAGAGGCAGCTCAGCCATAGCACTGTTCTGCAGAACATCCCTGTCTGCTGCTCGCAACTCAGATGAAACAAGCCCTCGGTAATCCTAGTTATCACTCTCAGCTCAAGAGTTTAATACCTGTGGGTAGTCTACTCTGCACTGGTGGAAAGTAGCTAAGTACTGTACATTTACTCAAGTACTGTACGTTTTGTGGAACTCTTACTTTACTTGAGTATGTCCATTTTTAAATACTTTATACCTATACTCCACTTCATCTCAGAGGCAAATATTGTATTTTTGACTCTACTACACTTTATTCTCAATACAACACATCATGTACATTAACCAGCACTTGTATGCCGTATCATAGCCGATTTACAAGCACACAATGTGTCGCGAGGTGACATATTGTGAGCATGTATACTGTATGTGCTATTTAAAATAGTACTTGGGTAATTGAATCTTTTGTACTTTAAGTACTTTGAATAATTTGATGCTTTTTGAATACTTTGTACTTTAACACTTTTTTATTTTTTGTAACAGAGTATTTCTGCATTGTGGTATTGCAACTTTTACTTAAGTAAAAATCAGAGTACTTCTACGACCACTGGTGTAGTTTGGTAGCTTTACAGAGGGATATATAGAGGGACCATGGGATATGCTAGAGCTCCACACCTGCCAGGATGTCTCTATACTGCTGCACAGGGGGAAACAGGAACGTTCACTGACCCGTGGACCAGTTCAATTAGCATTCACCAGCAGCAACACCTGTTCTACGCTACGCCGCCACCTCGCAGCGCTACGGCAAGCCTACGGGCATATTGAGAGTGCACGCGCCCGGGAGTGGGTGTGTGTGTGTGTGTGTGTGTGCGGGCACGTGTTTTTGCTTTGCCGGTGATACTGCACATCTCCATGAAATATTAAACCGCGAGGCTGGAGCATGTGAGTGCACCAGGGTTAGACCTCCAGGTCCCCCCTCTCATAAAAAATAGAAGGACAGGAGGGCAACTGTAAAGTATCGTGTAAGACGAAGAGAGAGATGAGAGAGAAGCTGCAGAGGAGAGGATTCCAGAATGCAAAGAGGTACGGGGGCAGATACTGTAGGGCAGGGGTCTTTAACAGGGGGTCCGGGACCCCTAGGGGGTCCTCAGAGTTACTACAGGGGGTCCTCCAAATCTTTGTGTGATAGAAACTTTTTCTCTCCTTTTTTTTATATTAACCACATGAACCCTAGCGTCCATATTCAGAGAACTTTAGCCAAAAATAGCAGATCTACAAGGCTATTTTCGGCAATGAGCTTTGGTGTAGAGGGGAAAAAGAGCAGACTAAGTACAGAGTGAAATGTCAAGTTTTTAAGTATTGACAGTTCAAGTGGTTAAATATCTGAAAACACAAATTGACATGAATCCAAAATACACTGATGATTTTGCTGTCAAACCATGAAACTATATGGTATCTATGAAAAGGTTGTGGGGGTCCCTGCTTCATCTCTCTCTAAACTAAGGGGTCCTTGGCCTGAAAACGTTGAAGACCCCTGCTGTAGGGAGATGAGAATAGTGTAAGGGCTGGCTGTGGCTTGAGACCAAGCCCTCGTCTGGCAATTGGGCGCCATTGATTAGCGTCTGGGCCCGAACATTATTTAGTCCACCTTTTTCATATCAAGGCGGCAGTGGCTCAGAGCTAGAGTAGCCGGTACAGCGCCCAGTTCGATCCCGGGCTCCCCCAGAGTTCGTGTCGAGGTGTCCTTGAGCAAGACTCCTGAACCCCTAATAATTGCTCCCGATGAGCAGGTTGGAGCCTTGTGAATGCATGGGTGAATGTAATGCACAATCTACGCAAAGCGCTTTGGATAAAAGCACTATGTAAATGCACCATTTAAGGCCCAATATTTATTCTGTATTTGAGCCACGGACCACCATTTGATGAGAGCCTCTCAGACCCAAAGCGTAGAAGTTGTCGTTGGATAAGGATTTTGTCCACTATTCCATGCTGTATATATGATTGATTGATTGATTTTTCTTTATTTAAGTGTCATGCTTCCAAGGAAGCCCAGCCCATATAGACTTACAGGACACTTTTACATTTCATTTAACAAAAAACAATTCACCGACATAACAATTCACACAAACAATGATCAAACAAATAACCAACTTTAACACTCAAGCTACTATTTGAAGAGCTGAGACTGTCTTCTACTCCAGGCTTTAGAATCAAAATGTGCCATCTTAAAGACTTCATAATTAAACAACCATTCTAACTTCTGTCCATCATCTTCCCAGAACAGCTCAGGTTTTCGGTCAGGTTTATATATGTGTGATAGGAGAGATAACAGGCAATAGGTTTATCACAATAACAGTTCGACAGTTTCCAATTGTGTTTATTTCTTGTAAATTAAGTATTGCAGATGTTTAAGAATAATTTAACTCTCGAGAGCCTAAAATGAAACCAAATATAAATGGTCCATTTGGTTACCAACTCTTATCATTTAGCTAGGGACCACCTGGAACCCCCTCAAGGACCACTGGTTAAAATGTGGTGAGAGTTGGGACTTGTTGGGAAGGAAGAGAGAGTATTTCTCTTGCATTTACCCTAGTATCCAAGTGTCCTCAAGAAAGAGCTATAACTGCTCCTTGCATGGTTGCCTCTGCCGTCTGTGTATGAATGGGTGAATCCAATGCACACTGTAAAAGCTCTATTTACCATTTAACCACATGAACACTATAGCGTCACAATTCTGGGCATGTACGGTACTTGTCTGTGGGTACACTGTAGTTGAACATTCTGCAAAAATAGGTACACAACGTGTTGCAACTCTTATTTCAGCTATTTTCATAATTCTTCAACAGAGATTTGGTGTAGAGGGGAAAGGCAATGGGCCAAGTACAGACACAGGTTAACCCGAGCAAACTCTCAATATCATTAAACAGCAATAAATATAAAAAGTAAAGGCACGACGGAAAATGTACTGAATGCGAGTACAAAGAGAGTTTTATTGCCCTCTACAAAACTGTCTGCAACAGTCAATAGAGTCAATCTTGGAGTTGTGAGGAGAGAAGACAGACAGGCAGAGTGTAATAGAGTGAAGGCTAAAGGTCAGAAGAAGGAGCCACCCAGCTCGTAATGGCTTTAACCCCTGACCCCTGGCTGTGTCCTGTGCCTTCTCTTAAAGCAGCATGACTGACACATAAGCATCAACTCACATTCCTCATGTCTGCCTCTCTGGCAACCAGAAGGAAAAACACTGCAGAAATAAGATTTACTATAAAAACACACACGAACAATTAGACTTATTTACATAGCAGTGCTGATTTACAAACCTGAACCAGGTGGTACTGTAGTTAGTATTGGAAGTAGGGATGGGACGATATGAAAATTTCGCGATTCACGATATTATCAGGATAATCAAAATCCATTATCCTGGGGCATCTGGGGCGGAACATCTGCCAAAAAATAGCCGATCTACAAACTCACAACGCGTCGTGTCGCGTTGTGAGCTTGTAAATCAGCTATTTTTGGCAAAGACATTTGATAGAGAGTGAAAAGAAGAGTGTATCAAGTACGTATATTATAAGTACCTTTTACCAATTATAGAGGGTTTAAGTGGTACCCAATATGCAGCTCGGCAAATAAAAGGTGAATTGATCCCAGTGCATGATGGAGGACGATATCACGATAAATTAAATATCCACGATACGATTATCATGAGTGTTTTTTATCACGATAAACGATAATATCGCGTATCGTCCCATCCCTAATTACAAGTTCAGTAAAAGAAAAAAAAGGAAAAAAAAGAGAAAAAAGTCAGATGAGTCATTGTGTTTCTCTTTGGAGATCTAAAAGAGCATCTAAACACTGATAAAAAAGTATAGAGTGTTTCCAGGAAGCCCCACCCCGCTATAGCATGGCATTTGAGCTCTGTGTGTGTCCTGTGATCATCTAATCAAAGGAACAGAGGGGCTTCAAAGATGACAAATTGTCAACTATTTTGTTTGTTAATGTGCCTCTTGTTTGGCACCGTTGCCAACAAACGTGGCTGATGAGTTTGTGAAGTCGGCTAGAGCCTCTACGCACATTAGGACGAGGCCAATCAGTCACGCAGTTTCTCACTCCCATGTATACATCATCTGCCAAAGCCGGGGAAGATATAAAGTTGTTATTGCCGTCGCTGTTGTAGATTTTCAGAGTGATTTTCAGATTTCACACGTCTCGAGTAAGCCCCTTTCACAGCTGGGGGCTGGCAAAGTTTGCAGCCGGCACGCTTTCGTTTCATGAGAGCCCGCTCAGCGGGCCCACTTCAGTGGAAGAAACAATCAGGATGATTGAGGATGAGACTGTGGATGTATTAAGGAACACCTGGCTGGCAGCCTGCCCTGCCTGTAATAAAGCCCGGATTCATACTCGCTCGTACGTCGGTGTCGCGGGCGCCAAAGATAGCGGCTCCACAAGCTCACAGCCCTTCTCGATGCGAGGCGTTGTGAGCTTGTAGATCCGCCGGATCCGGAGTGTGTATTGAAGCGTGGGACTGCACTGGCAATGGAGCTGTCATGTAGCTGTGGGCTGATGGGAGCTGAGGTCCTCCTTAACCTCTTACCTGACCCTGTGTGATGACGCCCGGGGGGCTTCTGTGAAGGTCGTGACCTCAAGACTTTGTTGTTAGTTGGTGGGTGAACACATTATTGGGTCTGTAGAATAGCTTACTCTGCTGAGTGCATAATATCTCTACAAAGGAGGGCCGATTTAAAATGATTCACTGACATTATAATGTAACCAAAATGTCTTCTTTTTTAGCCTGAAGCTGTAAAGAAAGATTTTAGTCCTCTAGTCGACGAAACCTGGACTTTATAGTTAATTACTTGAAGTAACATGATTGCACATCGTTTTTTATAATCTCAAATAAACATCTCAGAGTGATGATGAAAGACGTTTTCTGGAACAAATTAACGCTGAAGTTTTCATTTCAGCGGTAAAAGCTAGATTATTTCCTCCAACCCCCCACCCCCCTTTATAAAAAATATTCTATGAATAAATGCATGTCTCGTCCTCCCCTCCCTCCACCGAAAGCAGTTTGTCAAGTATGGACCACTTCGTCACAGCAGATTGCAGAGGTGCTCACATTATGCATGGGGAAGTAGTGTGTTGAGTGCAGCTCCACTACAGACGAGTCTCCTGCAAAACGTCATCGCTGCATTCCCCCCTCTGAGCCTTCCAGGGCCTTAATAGCCGCTGGCACATTGTACCCTGGTTTTCCACCTGAGCTCAGGTGAAGTAGACCTAACCCTGTTACAGTGACCAGATATCACGGCTTGTCCAGGACTGTCCCGGTTTCTAGCTTTCTCCCAACATATAAACGTGCCAAATCTCTGTGCGTTAGTGTGTCCCCCTGCGTAACTCGAGAACCGCTCGACGGATCGACTTCAGAAGTGACCTGCGTATCGTTAAGGACCAGAGAGAATGATGCGTAGGAGTAGGAAGTCAATTTGAATTGGCAGTTGTATCAAAAATATCAATGCATCCACAAAACGCCAAATATGGAGAACCCTGTTGTCATGACGTCATAGACTGGCCTGGACTCCATATTTGGGCATGGCTGACACGGTACTACATATATACTGTAGCCATAAAAGGATCACAGACAGACAGATACAGAGACCTCCATATATGGGCATAAAAGGGACACAGACAGATAGAAATCTCCATTTATGGGTATAAAAGGGACACAGACAGACAGTTACAGAGGTCTCTATATATAATGGACATAAAATGAACACAGACAGACAGACAGACAGATGGGTACAATGAGTAATGGGTATAGCAGGTATGCATAACTAGCTATGCATTTCCAACTCGCACCATTCCCGACCTACATTGTTCCCAAGTAGGCCAGCACCGGTCTAGTTTGTAAAACACTAAAATGTGTTCAACATTCAATACCAAATTGTGCACAATTATAATAATAACATACAGTACTTGTTTATAGCGCTTAGATAGATACTTATCATGTTCTGTCCCACTCTATATAATAGAGTGCTAAGCGCTGAAATAATTGTCCGCCATCCTGATGAAAATACTTATGGTGTGTATACAGAATATGTGCATGAACGTGTTTAAAAATTAAATAAAAGGTTCACCCTACTTAATCCCCTTGTATACTGTCACAGCTTTAGCATCATGTCAACTAGAATATTAACAGTAACACGCACATTCAAAATAACATACTGTACACTGTAATTAAATACATTACCTCTGCACCATCCGGGTAAATGCTGTCAACAAAAGTTAGTTAAAACGATTTCCCGTGAAAACCTTGCATTGGTACATTTGGCTGTTTACTGTCTTGAAATGAAATGAGTTCTTTGCTCGCACACACCAGTGAATATGGTGCTGTGACAATTCTGAAAAGCTTTTAAATGCACATTTTACTCCCTGTGCGTACTATTTCTGTCCCTGAATAGGGAACATTATACAGTAGATGCTGCTTTTCTTTTCGTAATGCTGTCTCTGTGAGCCGAAGCGAGCAGGATTTATGCAGATTTATTTTGTATGTATCCAGAGAATCCTCCTGTCTTCGCTTTTCTGCCCCTTCCCCCTCTACCTCTGTTCTCTCCAGCTCATGTTTCCTCGTGCTTTCTTTAGATTCATTCTTTCTGACACCCTAAGGTGACATCGTGGTTTGTATTGACCGGAATTGTCCCGTTTCAAGCTGGGTGGGTGTCCCAAGTCTAGATTTATTACCCACCCACTCACCCACCCACTCACTCGCTCGCTCGCTCGCTCGCCCGCCCGCCCGCCCGCTCGCTCGCTCGCCCGCCCGCTCGCTCACTCGCCCGCCCACCCACCGACCCACCCACTCACTCACCCACCCACCCACCCACTCACTCACTCACTCACTCACTCACTCACTCACTCATTCACTCACTCACTCACTCACTCACTCACTCACTCACTCACTCACCACTCACTTACTCACCCAGCTTCTCAATGTGACAATCCACGGGGAAAAAAGGGCAGTTGTAACACATTGTGCCCTGGAGCAGTGCAACCCCTCTCTGCCTCCCCTGATTGCAGTCATGGAAACCCCCAACTGAACCCCCGAAAGGAAGGCACCACACACGCACACGCACACACACACACACACACACACACACACACACACACAGCCGTACAGAACCCTCCAATGAAGCACAAATCTCTACAGGCCGTCTGGAAAGGCCACACATCTAAATTGCATTTTTACTGCACAACACATTGGAGCCCCCCTCACTTCACACCTCTAGAGAACTGCTGAATGAGGTGGGGATTTCTGTGATTGTGTCTCTGTGAGTGTGAGTGTGTGTGTGTGTGTGTGTGTGTGTGTGTGTGTGTGTGTGTGTGTGTGTGTGTGTGTGTGTGTGTGTGTTACTATACTTGTGTGGGCCAAATGTCCCCACAAGTACAGTAGAATGTGAGAAATAATCAAACGTGTGAGGACAATTTATGATTAGAAAAGGTTTTTAGGGTTGCAGTTAGGAAAGGATTCAGGGGTTGGCGTTACCACGGCGCAATGCTTTTTCTTTTTGGTCGAGACTGACGAACACGAAACACACGAAAGGGTTATAGGTAGGGATGGGACGATAATCGTCATTATCATTAATCACACTCACAATGATCGCATTGTGGAGATTTAAATGTTTTGTGAAATTGTTCTCCGTCATGCACTGGGATCAATTCACCTTTTAAACCCTCCGTAATTGGTAAAACGGACGTGCAAATAACTTATAGAAATACTTGATAGTCTTTTTTTCACTCTCTACCAAATCTCTTTGCCAAAAAATAGCCGATCTATAAGCTCACGACGCGTTGCGTTGTGACACGTTGGCAAATGTTCCGCCCCAGGATAATGGGTGTTGGGGATATTTTCATTATCGCGATAATATCGTAAATCGCAATTTCTTTGCTCACAATAATCGTGACATGAAATATTCATATCGTCCCATCCCTAGTTATAGGGTTAAAGGACAACTTTGTTTATTACAACAAGGGTAAACATTTTAGATTGTAATTAGAGAAAAGAAAAGATGACGGTTAAAATGTTTTCATGTGTTGCTTTCTATCGTTTTATAAATTTTAAAGACTTTGATTTCAGTGGTTGGGGGCATGTGTGCAAGTGGCTAAATATGTATTTTTAGGCACAATAAGCCCATTTCCAAGATGCACCACATTCTTTCATGGGCAGATGTGACTTATGGGGACTGGTAGTGTTACTGTAAAGAAATCGCCAGCTTATCGTGTCTAAAAAGACATATTAGCCACTAAAGCTTGCACGCATGCCCCCAACCACTGAAATCAAGGTCATTAAAATCGTTAAAACTATAGAAAGAAGTAAATGAAAACATTTTAACGCTCATCTTTTCTTTTCTCTCATTACAATCTAAAATATGAACCCATGTTGTAAAAAAACAATGTTGTCCTTTAAAAATGTGTAAAACAAATAGCAAGAAATTGCATTCAATAAAGTTGCAGTCCGGAAATATTGATTCAGTCACAAGTAAACACGAGTGCGTGCGTTTGTGCACGTTCCATCCCCCAGCAGCATGTGTGTGTACATTGTTGTGCGTGGTTTTGTTTGGGCATCTGCATGGTGAACGCTCCTGTTTATAGACGGCATTGTGCTGAGTGTGTTCTCTCCTGCGTGGAGGGGATAATGGCAGCACTGAGAGGCTAATGTACAGTCCTATAAACAGTAATGGATCCCGTGGGGATCCAGGGCTGATATGAAGCTACTAGGCCACTCTCATGCTATATTGCCTTTAATATGATGGTGTTGACACACTGCACGGCACATGATGGGCGGGGAGGTTTAGAGGAGCAGCAGGAATATTACACAACTATATTAAGAAAAAGACGTTTAGGAAAAAATATGGCCCAAGTTCTGTAGCAATGTGCGGTGTTGAGACACAGTATCTGTCACTGCATGGGGTGACAGAGTGCATACACTAGCTTTGCAAATGTTTTTTTTTAATGATTTGCAGTAATGACTGTTATTACATTACTTGATTGTCCTGATTTTAATGTATGCTATTATTATTATTTTTTTCATCTATTAATTTTGAATCTATGAAGTGTTGTACTGCTTGCTTTGCTGATTCTTGTTTGTTTTGCTGATTCTTCTGTCAAGCACTTTGTGACTGTTCTTAAAAAGCGCTATACAAATAAAGTTTATTATTATTATTGTTATTATTATTAACACTTTTGACCTAGTGTCCTGGTTTTGGGACAGAAAAAAACAACAACAAAAATCTGCAAGCTCAGCGTCAAATGGAAATTCAATACGATCTTGTACTGTAGATTGTCTGATTTCGCTATTCGTCATGTGACAAAGTATAATAGGACTTCAGTGGTTAAGTATAGTAATTGTACCAATGTCTCCTTTTCTCAGTGTATAGGTTATTTGTTAGTTTGTGTGTTTATTCTCAAATTATGTCCAAAAACATAGCAACACAAAGCATATGGGAGGGGGGTGTCTTTTGTGTCGTGCATTTAAGGGTGCATTGGGTATAAATGCTCCCTTGGGCTCCCTTATAGTCCTGGGGATTAGAGCTGAAAAGTTATGATAATGTTTAGTGTAGTAGTCAGGGGTGCTGCTGTTTGCATGAGCAGATATGCCATTAATCATGGTGTGGAAAGAGGGGGTGTGGGTGGGGGGGGGGGGGGGGGGGCAATGACAGTTTGGCAAGGTGATGCAGGCTGAACCACTGGCCTGTGGAAAAGTGCTCTCTGCTCCTCCCCCACCCTCTGGAAAACCTTTTATATCCAAAACCGTTACTTTTCAGTAAATGGAAAAAAACAACCTGTGTTTCAATGGATTGTATAAATTCGATTGTATAAATTCGCAAAAAAAAAAACTACAATCTTACAACGCGGCGCATCGCAATCGTAATCCGTTGTGAGCTTGTAGATCGTCTCCTTTTGCCTGACACGCGTCATATGATGAAGTAGGAATTACAGTAATTTACAAACAAGTTGAAATATGGTTGAAATATGGACTCAATGACTATATACGGTATATATATATATATATATATATATATATATATATATATCGTCGTTGTCGGGTGAAAACGTATGTCCAAAACCATTGGTTTTTTATATCATTTCAAAAATGAACTAAACTCTACAAGCACGAGATCTACAAGCACGAGATCTACAAGCACACAACGCCTCGTGGTGCGAGGCGTTGTGTGCTTGTAGATCTGCTGTTTTCACTACTTTTGTGCGGACGGCCTTGCCTGATGAAGCAGGGCTTTACTTTGCGAAAAAAACGTACACATTTGAAACTTGGAGATACGAGGTTTCTGCCCGACAGTGACGATATATACACACACTCTGCCCTGGCAGCTCTCTTGGTTTCTTTCATTTTCTTCTTTGTCTCCATCCATGTCTGGCTCTTTCAACCGGTCTATGTTTCTTCCATGTCTGTCTGGCACTATCTCTCTCTCTCTCTCTCTCTCTCTCTCTCTCTCTCTCTCTCTCTCTCTCTCTCTCTCTCTCTCTCTCTCTCTCTCTCTCTCTCTCTCTCTCTCTCTCTCTCTCTCTCTCTCTCTCCAGACATATTTTCACCTCCTCTATTAAGGCAGACTGTGTTTACCCCCTGGTGTGAGTCTCCTGGGCATGTCTGTCACTCACACAGTGAGGCCCCACACAGGGAGCGGGGGCTGTATTGAATTTAGAGGTGTTTTTGTGTATGGGTGGGTGGTTGGGTGGCGTACAGTGTGTGTATAGATAGATCTATTCCTGTGCATGCATCAATATTGTGCTAATTATTGTTGTGTAGTGTAGTTGATGAAGGACAGGTTTACTAAGGTAGCTCTTACACCTCTTACCTCTTACAACCAGTATTAACTACTTTCAACCAGGAATCCCTATTTTGAGCATTTCATTATAGGCGAAAATATTTCAAAAATGTATTCTTCTGTAAAGAATCCATCAAATTCAAAAATCAAAAAAGCTCACATCACGTTGCATCACGTCGCATTGTGAGCTTGTAGATCGGCTTTTTCATCTTTACTTAATTAGATTTACTATCAACGATCTACTGTACAGTATACTACCTCAACCTTGCATTCAGCAGCTTTTACGGACCCACAACATAGCTTACGTACATTATCTTTTTATATGATGAATGGATGGATAAATAAATAAATGCTGTATCTTCAGGTTCAGATTGTTCCTTTTTTAGCTGGAGCAACACAGTAAAATCCTCAGAGGGGAAAACGTTTTTCTTATTTGCATTTACTGGACTCTATTGTGCACTGGAGCAAATGTGCACTGTTGCATCGAGCATGATAAACTTGTGCGGTGGCTCATTGTGTAAGATAATCATATGGACTCCTCAGACAGAGGTCATTACATCTAGACAGCCACAGGGATCATTGATTTTCTGGAGAACATTCTTCAGCACATTCACAAACAGTCTGAAAAGTTCATCCCGCTATTTGTTTTCTGCCAGTGTGGGTTTTTTCGTGGTTCTATTCTGTTGTTGTGTGTGTGTGTGTGTGTGTGTGCGTGCGTGCGTGCGTGCGTGCGTGCGTGCGTGCGTGCGTGCGTGCGTGCGTGCGCGCGCACGTGCGCGTGTGTGTGTGTGTGTGTGTGTGTGTGTGTGTGTGTATGTGTGTTAGGGCATTCACGAATTGTGATTTTTAGTATTAGAATTATTCGACCTCTAAGTATTCGAATAGTCGAATATTCGACAGGAGTGGCCAAACTGTCAAATATTAAGCAAGCAACGCGAGGCGTTGTGAGCATGTAGATCGGCTATTTTCACAATATTTATCTGCGGAACAGAGTCACATTAAATGTAATACCTACAATTCCAAGTGCTTGTCAGGGTGGGGGTCCCCAGTTCAAATATGTTTATTTTGGGGGTCACGGCCTAAAAAGGTCTGAGAAGTCCTGATATAGAGCATTAACAAATTCATCCCAAGGGCATTGACAACTCATTCTTATGACTTCCTATCTAAGCTTTATAAACTATATATTTTTTAAAGAGAAAACAATAAAATAAATTAAGCGACTATTCGACTTCGGTGAACAACGTTGAATAGTGACTTTGATGAATGCCCTAGTGTGTGTATGTGTGTGTGTGTGTGTGTGTGTGTGTGTGTGTGTGTGTGTGTGTGTGTGTGTGTGTGTGTGTGTGTGTGTGTGTGTATGAGTACACCACACGTCTGTCTCACAGCAGGGGGCCAGACTGTATGTAGGAGAGTGTGTGGCAGTGACATCAAGGACTTGTCTCTAGACAGGCACTAGACAGGCATCTCTACGGGGTGTCAGGAATGGCAGACAAGACACCCTGGAATCTGAGGACATTGTTACATCTTACTGTACATCCCATGCTATTTAACCTCCTTGTCTAACATTCTAAACAATCAAAGATCTGAAACGCCAATGGAGGTTAAATTAAAAACATACTGTAGTTATGTCTGCATAAGGCTTACACAAACCCCTTAATTTCTTGCCCACTTTTCCCTTGTCATTTTTCCTTATCTCTGCATCTCTCTCTCTCTCTCTCTCTGATAATCTTCGGCGGAGTATACTACACTATACTCTGTCAGCACGTGTTTTAAACACCTGCTTTGAAAATAGAGATCAGTCGCCTGGAAGAATCCTTCAAGGGCTGCAGATCACAGGCAAAGTCAAATATTTGGGCATGGAATATTTGGGCTGGGAGGTGCAGAAGAGAAGGAATCTTTTCATCCCCATCTCACAGATGAGGGTTTCTGCAGCTGTCACAATGCATCTTTTAGGCTTTTGGGGAATGAGTCCCAGCAGGTGACCGGGAGAGATACACACACCAAAGAGGATGAATACAAACACTGTGTGAGGCTAGCCCTGGCCAAGTGCCTCTTTATCAATGTTGTAACCACATCAAAAATATGAATTTATAAATAAAATAAAGAAATTCCTTTTTACCATAATATGGAACGAATATGGAATGAATAACAAATATGCAGTATTATTAGAGCGATCAAAGAGCATGTCAATTCCGAACACTGCTTAATAAATCACTTGCACAATATGAACACTTTTAATGTTCTATTTTAATTCTGAATACTGTAATATGTAGGCCTACCGAACTACAGTATTACCTAAGTAACGCAGAATTAAAACTTTAGACTCTTTCACACTCAAGCATGGTCTCTGTCTTTTACTGTAAAGTACTTGCAGAAGCATGGAAGGCTAGCTATCTGCTAGAATTGTATATCCGATTCCTTACCCACCTTCTCTCAGACATTTACTGCTGGAGCACAACTCTATTTAATGTATTATTGTCCGCATCCCTCTCTCTGAAACCACAAACTCCTCCACCCGCTGTGAAGTTTTATTCACTCTGTTTCAGCTCTGTGATAGCAACAGAGCTAAAGCTCTTAAAGTGGGAGACAAACGAGAGAGGCTGGTTTAGAAAATGTCCCGCTGAGGACCTTTAAGATGGTTTTTCTCTGCGTTCGATGTTTTGGGAGGAGAACATAGAATTACTGCAGTCTTCTTTATAATAGCATGGGGACAAATGAAAGGCAGTAGAGTAAGAAGAGAGGAGAGAGCTGGAGACCAAACGAGACGGAAGGCTAACATTATTGCAACATTTTCCCCGTCAGGCTGAAGTGGGGAAGCGAGAGTGAAGTTTATAGCCTAGTCAAATATAATTTAAAGCTCATTTGAACAGGAAGATTACACAGCACAGGAAAGGCATATAATTAGCAGAGGAAAAAGAAAGACAACTATTTATTTATCAAATTGAGCTCCCGAAAATCAACTAGTGAGTCTGATTTTGGAACCTTGTCTCATCACTGCTACCATGTCTCCGCATTCCTCAGCTCCGCTAGTGCTTTGGAAAAGAGAGAGAAGTTGAGAATAAGGGTTGCGCTCTCCTTTTTTTACGGACCGGAGCCATCACTATGATGCCTGACGTATAATTGGTTGCCACGGAAATAGCGATCTACGAACTCACAGGTTGTAGATCGGCTATTTTCGGCGTTTCGCGACACCCGCGCACAACTATGTATAACTCTGGCTTTAGAGGAAGCTATATATCTGTGTTTCCCTGCGGCTGACAGGGAATGTGGCTGTTCCCTAGCCAGGGGCGTCACAAGGGGGGGAGGGGGTTACTAGGGCCCGAGGTGGGCCTTAATTATTTAGCTATTGAAACATAGCAGATATACACGCTCACAGCTTGTAGATCTGCTATTTTTGAAAAGTCGTAAAAATGGGTGCAAATCTTTGAATATTATGTATTTTTTTAAGCAACCATTTGTAACTCAAATTTTGCTTCTGGGGGGTCCCTGGAACTAAATATTTTGAGATGGGGGTCCGTGGCCAAATACATATAATTTTGGGGGTCCTTCACATGAAAAGGTTTGAGCACCACTGACATAGAAACATAGGTTTTTCAAAAAACCTTAAAAGGATTTTTTTTTTTTTTATATTCAAAGACTTTTTCACGATTTTTCAAAAATAGCAGATCTACAAGCTCGCAGAGCGAGCACAAAACAACGCAGTGAGTGAATCCTTGTACCCAGGGCCCAGAATTTGGTGCGACGCCCCTGTTCCCTGGCCCTGGCTGAGCTCTGTCCTTGGGAGTGGGGAGTGGGTGTGCAGCAGCGGACAGGCTGCGAGTCAGACAGATGCCCTCAGCTCACCACAGATCATTAATGCATGAGGGAGATGGAGATGGGCAGGATCCTCTTCCACTGGAGAAAAGGTCACGGGCAGTAAAGACTACAGAAGTGAGGGAGACTGCAGGGGGTAAAAGGGGATAAAGAATAAAGACAGTGGGGAGAGATTGCGGCGTGTGCTGTCTTCTGTGTCTTGCACGACGTCTTTCAGCCTGTATGTGCTATTAAATATGGAAATATATCTTGGTAACCAGAAGAGCTTCTTCCGATATAGTTTTTTTTGATTAACCGTATAGAAACTCGCATGTTGGTCATCACATTGGACTGCATAGTAGTCGAACTAGACACATGATTTTCAGACGACATTTTCAAGTTATTTATCTAGAAATCGGACTAGTCTTCGTGGGTGTGTGGTTGCACGCGTGCTGAAGCTATGAGGGAACATTGATAGCAGTGTGAGCGAAAGCATACATTCTGTGGCAGCAGTTCTTTCCTCTATGACAGGGGTCTTCAACGACCCCTTAGTTGAGAGAGAGATGAAGCAGGGACCCCCACAACCTGTTCATAGATTGCATATAGTTTCATTGTTTGATAGCACAATCATCAGTGTATCTTGGATTCATGTCAATTTGTGTTTTCAGATATTTAACCGTCAATACTTAATACATTTGACCTTTCACTCTGTACTTAGTCTGCTCTTTTTCCCCTCTACACCAAACCTCTTTGCCGAAAATAGCCGATCTACAATTTGCTATTTTTGGCACAAGTTCTCAGAATATGGACACTAGGGTTCAAGTTGTTATATAAAAAGGATTGGAAGATTTGGAGGACCCCCTCACCTGTAGTAGCTCTGATGACCTCCTAGGGGTCCCGGAACCCCTGTTGAAGACCCCTGCTCTAACGTTGTTTCCCGGCTAGCCTTCACCACAACCCTTCTCCTCTTTCTCCTCAGCAGCACACTCACAACCACCAAGAGAGCCTTTCCTCTTGAACCACCATGAAGCTAATCTCTCAAAAACAGACTCTCTGAAGGACTTTTTCTTTGACGATGGCTAGCCAGATTGCCATCAAGCAAACGCGCACACAAAATATCTCAATATACAATGCGTGTAGCTAGGGCTGGAACTAGCAATAATCCGTCCATTACTTTTTCGATTAATCAAATAATTCAGAAGTGTGTATATAAAAAAATTACAATACATAATGAATGTTATACTTTGTTGCACAGCAGTCAGTGGTGTCTTGCAAAAATAGTAAAAATAGTCGATCGAAAATAGCCCACAATGCTTTGCACCGCGATGCGCCGTAGGCTATTTTATTTTAGATTTTAATTTTTTTTCTGCCTATAATGATGTGCTGAAAATAGGGATCGATTACTCATAGATTATTTTATGCTCCCTGGAGCTTGATCACTACTGATTTTGTTGACCCGATAGCCTTTCCTCTAGTAGTACCACCCTTAGGACAAAGGGCATCTTTTCTGTTGTTGTTGTTAATTATTATAAATATTTTACATTATTCCACTTTAAAGTTGCATCTATTTTTAACAGGTTCAACATATTTGGACTATTTGACTAAATGTACGACATAACTGTAGGATAATACCGGTAATAGATTTTTATTTGTACCGGTTTGCTCAAAGAAGAACAAGAAGCAACGCTTGCCATGGGGGCGACCAATATTTCCAAACACAACTGTTTAGTTCCAGAGTTGAACCCCATTAATTTGTGTTTATGAAGCCTGTTCCCTACATGAGCCACGTGTCACAGCAAGATCAAAGAACTCTCTTCCAATTGCTCTGGGTGTAGCAACTGTGGCAGAGCTGTTAGACTCTTAATCTTGTTGAACATTTTCTCCCCTTTTGGATTGCGGGTATGACAACCATTCCAATCAGCTCAATCTTGCTAAGTTGCTACTCTTGCTAATCTGCTACTTTTGATGCGTTTTGTGACGCTGCAGTATGATCTAGTGGGGTATTCATTTACGAAAAAACATAAAAAGTAAAGCCCTGCTTTTTCATACAAGGCCGTTGCACAAAAGTAGTGAAAACAGCAGGCACACAACGCCTCGCGCCGCTGTGTGCTTGTAGATCGTCTGTTTTCACTTGTTTAGTTCATTTTTGAGTGGTGGTCACACCACTCCTGTAATTCGCTTTCACGATGTTACTGGCCGTGTATGTCTGTCGCCGTGTATGTCTGTCGCCAGCCATACCTCTCCTGACCACACACACAGACCACAAACACACACACACACACACGTTAAAGGAGGGGCGCTATTGAGCAGGCAGACTCAACTCTCTCTCTCTCTCTCTCTCTCTCTCTCTCTCTCTCTCTCTCTCTCTCTCTCTCTCTCTCTCTCTCTCTCTCTCACACACACACACACACACACACACACACACACACAGTCACACACACAGTCACACACACACACACACACACACACACACACACACACACACACACACAAATGTCCGCGACTGGGTGGCTGCAACAGCACGCACAACGTTTTTTCACTGTCTCTGATGCACGCAGCGTGCAACTCCTGTGTGTGTGTGTGTGTGTGTGTGTGTGTGTGTGTGTGTGTGTGTGTGTGTGTGTGTGTGTGTGTGTGTGTGTGTGTGTGTGTGTGGCTGCTCGCGCTAATGTTGCAGCCGGAGACAACTCTGATTGGAAGTGGCGTGCCGCTGAATGGAGCTCCCTGCTTGTGTTCCCACTACTTTACCTCGCATTGGATTTTTATTATTTTTCGGCGCTGTTGTGTGCACTCTGCACTGCAGCTCCGTCCGTCCGTCCGTTCAACACACATCACCCAAGTAAATCCTGGTTTATACTTCTTCATCACGGCGTGTTCCGTGACAAAATGTGGCTGATCTACAAGCTCACAACGCCTCGCGCAGAAACTTGCAGCGCAGCGCACGTTATTATTTGTATTATTTAATAATCTAACATAGCCTATTATTTAAATACTTTCACAAGCCACATTGTGGCTTACTATTCACATTAAGGGTAACAAGCAGGCACGCTGCATGCCATGCACTGCACATTAGAACAAGTTTGCTTGTGAGTGTAAATCAGTGGCTTCCTCAAAGAAAAAGAAAGGAGGGGAAAAAGCGTTGGAAACATAAGGTTCGGGCCTCGGCGCGGGTCGGACGCATTTTAATGATTAATGCTCGGACGTCGATTCGGGTCGGACAAAAAACTGTCGGACACGGCCCACACGGGTTCAGAACTGACAGAAAAAATTGGCCCGATCCCAGCTCTAATCTACAAGCTCACAATGCGTCCACCCCGTCCATCATTAGCCGAGTTTCTTAAAGCAGGTCAAAATAATAATAAACAAATAATAGTTGGAAATAGTTGGATTTAAGATCACAATGCGTCCGTCCGGCCGTCCGTCTGTCTCCCGCCACTGTTGAGCATGAGCAACCTTGCAATCCATGTATTTGACTCTTTTTATTTGACTCTTTTTATTTGACCACCACTCAGTTCACAACAAGGTGTGATTTTAAAATGATAAATACAAAACGAACAGTTTTGGATATACAAGGTTTCCACCCGACAACAACGATATGGACATTATGACGATATGATACGCAGTATGTGTGTGCGTGTGATTGCCATTGCACCTTCCACCTGAGATTTGCAACGCTTCTCTGTTCACGCGTGGCTGTGCAAATGGCTGTTGTGGCTGGGAGGTCGGCGTGTTGTGGCTAGTTGTGCCTTGCCTTTTCCCCCCGCCAGCCTCTGAAGTGTCCGTGGGGGGCCGTCACTTGCTTTCTCTGCCCGGATGGCTGAGGCGAGGAGGGGGTGCTGTTGTACGGTGGGGTGGGTTTGGAGGGGGGGGGGGGGGGGGATAGACACTTGCTCCTCATTGCCCTTCCATTATATATGGTTGACCTACTTCACCAGTGAGAGGCAGAGGAGAGGAGGGAGAGAGGAAGGGAGGGAGGGGCAGACGCTGAAATCACAGGCTGCCGAAGGTCCCCTGGTGACTATAGCTGTGTGTGTGTGTTTCCCTAATGCAGTGAGACCCTCCTGCCCATAACACACACGCACACGCACACGCACACTGTGTTTCCTCTGTCTCGTCTCCGCGACATCACCATTGACTGTCGCTCCCACTTAACAGGTCCATTAACACACGGAAGGTGTTAGTGTGTGTGCGTGCATGCGTCTGTGTGAGTGCGTTGTATTTTCAACTGTATTTTCAGCAGACCCATGTTTTTTTTTTTTCTTCTTTTCTTTTCCCAGTGCCTCATTTAACATGCTCTACTGTAAGTAAAGCATTAGCACTCTGAACAACTGCAGGCTTGTGTAACAGTATTAAGATTTTAACAGTATTAAAGCCAATATCTAACACTTGAGCTGTCGGGCTCAAAGCAGCATAATAAATTGCTGTAAAAGCGGATCTAGTTGTATTTATCTGTGTGTGTGTGTGTGTGTGCGTGCATGTGTGCGTGTGTGTGTGTGTGTGTGTGTGTGTGTGTGTGTGTGTGTGTGTGTGTGTGTGTGTGTGTGTGTGTGTGTGTGTGTGTGTGTGCGTGCGCGCGCGCACGCGTGCGTGCGTGCTTGTATGTGCATGCGTGCGTGCGGATGTGTGTGTATATACTATATGTGTGTGGTATCCCTGAGGGCCAGATATAGGAGTCATGTCTAATAGCTTGCTCTTGGTCTTGTCTTTATTATCATCTTCATAAGCTGCTGTGTGCTCACTGTATTATGCAGTCTGCCCTCTCTCTGATGATCCGGAGGCCATGATTTATGATCCCACATTACATTACATTACACTACATTACATGTTCCTTGTCACATTAAGCACTTAAGCTCCTCAGCAATGGTTCCCAACATTTTATCCGAGGAGCCCCCCTTCTTTAATACATCTGACAAAAGCCGAGACTCACAAACACATTTGTGATTTTTCAGACATATTATTAACCACTTAAGCCCTATATGCTCATACGATGAATAGAGAAAATACAGTGGCTGATCACAACGTGTTGTGAGCTTGTAGTACTGCTATTATTTTCCCCTACTTTTTGAAAAATGTTTTCTCTATAGGACAAGTTGGACTGATATCACATTGAGTGCTTTGAGGCAAACAGTGGATGAAAGCAAGTTATTATTTTGTGCTACATGTCCCCCAAGCCAAGGGGACTTGGACCCCAGGTTGGGACTGTATGTGTAACACATACAGTTGTAACACAAATATCGTTGTTGTCGGGGGGAAACCTTGTCCAAAACAGTTTCTTTTGTATGTATCATTTTTAAAATGATCTAAACTAGTGAAAACAGGCGATCTACAAGCACACAACGCCTCACACCGCGAGGCGTTGTGTGCTTGTAGATCAGCTGTTTTCACTACTTTTGTGCGATGGCCTTGTATGATGAAGCAGGGCTTTACTTTGCGAAAAATGTACAAATTTGAAACTTGGAGATACGAGGTTTCTGCCCGACAGTGACGATATGCAGCATGGGACATTGTTTTGTTGATGTACAGCATTATGGTAAACGCTGATCCTCTCCCGTCGGGTTACGTCTAATCTGAGGCCTTAGTTGGATAGATTGCTGCAGGTGCATTCCGCCGCTCATCTGCAAGCTACGCGGCAGACGAGAGGAGAGGATAACAGGATTTTCCAGCCTGCTATCCTAAAAATGTTGTAAGATAAAGAGGATGAGAAAGGACTTTGGTGTACTGTAGCACTATGTATGTGTGCATCGTCGGGGTGTCTCTCAGACAGTGATTTGGACAGAAACAGTGAGAGAGAGAGAGAGAGAGAGAGAGAGAGAGAGAGAGAGAGGGAGAGTGTGCACGTGCTCAGTGGCGTCAGTTCAGAAAAAGCTACGGTATGGCAACATGACTGATGTCTTGCACGCGCCTTCGCGCGCGTGCAAGACACCAGTCATGTTGCCATACCTTAGCAACAGGCATGATACATTTATTTTAAGAAGTACATTACATTTTTCCCCCCGTTTCTATGGTTTCTTGGGCTGGATATGGCAACCTGGTTGTTCAAGTGCAGCTAAACTTGGCATAGGCTATAGTAAACGTGCCACAATTAACAATAATGAATTGCACCTGTACCATTTTGTCAAGATAGGGAGAATACAAGTGTGGAGAATATAATTATAATACCTTATTAAAGTGACCATTTTGTAAAATGTTGCATTTGTAGTTATTTTACTGTAATTTAACAACATAATAACCAGAACAGATAGACAAAGAGACATTCATGGATTTATATTTAAAAGTAACATTTATGTTCTCCCCTGGACCCAGGATATGGCAGCTGCATACCCCTGCCATACCCAATTGACGCCCCTGCGTGTGCTTTGTGTGTCTGTATCTCTGGGGACAGAGCAGGCGGCCAGACGGTGACAGAAATGGAGAATAGACGGTGCACAGGGGACTGTGTCTCACACATTCTGACACACTTCCTGTCTTTAGGGTCCGCCAGCTAAAGCGCTGGCCTGGCAGGTATTTTGTGTGAAGAGTCTTAGACATTTTGGACATTTGGATGCATATGGATCTGTGTGTATATTATGTACAGTATATGCACCACAGGCGTGGTTTCAAGTATGTGTGCGTGCGTGTGTGTGTGTGTGTGTGTGTGTGTGTGTGTGTGTGTGTGTGTGTGTGTGTGTGTGTGTGTGTGTGTGTGTGTGTGTGTGTGTGTGCGCGTGTGTGTGCGTGTGCGTGTGCGTGTGGTGTGCATGTGGCTTGTATAGTCTGGTTTATAATGCCATGCTGCTTTGAGTGAGAGTATCACACGCTGGCTATGAAAGACTAACCGGATAATGTTCTTTCTTGCTGTTGTTTGGCTTGGCAATTATCCTCGTCATCGTCTCTTGCACTCTGATTGCCTCCATGTGTAACGTCTGTGTGCCATTTGACACCCAGCGTTTTGGATTTGGAGGCAGGGGGATATTCATAGCAGTGGTGGAAAAAGTACATTTTAAGTAAAAGTATCAATACTGCAATGTAGATGTACTCTGTTACAAGTAAAAGTCCGGAAATCAAAATGTACTTAAAAGTATGAAAGTATTGGCATCAAAAAGTACTTAAAGAACCAAAAGTAAAAGTACAAAATGTTTGAAAATAGCAGATCTAGAAGCTATGCTTGTAGATCGGCTATTTTCAAATAGCCTACAGTAGGTATAAAATAGTGCTAAAGTGGTTCATGTATGTTTTATAAGATTATCATTTATACCTGCAAATTAACTAGTAACTACAGTTTCCAAATACATGTAGTGGGGTACAAGTACAATATTTGGATCCATCCGAGATGTAGTGGAGTAAAAGTAAAAGTATTGGAAATTGGAAATAATCAAGTAAAGTACAAATACCTCCAAATTGTGCTTAAGTACTTAAGTAAATATACTTAGTTACTTTACACCACTGATTAATAGAAACTTGACCACATAAACGCTTTGCTACGTTGACCTGGATCCCCCAGGCTGCTTACTTATTATTTTCCTTTCAGCCAATGTTCCCTCCCAGAATAGAGATGCTAGGGTTCAAGTCAACTGGAAGTTTCAAAGGGAAGCGAGCAATCTGGCTTAACAAATAGTCACTATGCCGGGTGCACGCACGGTCCTGGATGAGTTCAATGAAATGAAAAGATCTCCAGCACTCACTTGTACTGTAAGTCTTTTTCAGATTACTTTCTTATTGTGTTTGGCATGGGCAGCAGCACACGGAGCTGCATGTTTCTTTTCATTACGCTGAAGAAGGCCCAACATGCCAAACACAATAAAAACAAAAAGAACCTGAAATGTACATTACGTGAGTGCTGGTTATCTTTTCGTTGTAATCAACTGGAAGGACATCAAAACAGTGAGTAAAGACCAATCTGTCTTGTCCTGATTAACTGACTACTGTACAACAAGGATATCAGATGTGGTGACCTTGTCTGATGTACAGTATCATGCTCCAGACAGCTCACAGACTACAGCTGATCAGACGATGGTGCTGTTTTGCATGCGCTGCGCTTGAGGGAAAATGACTCTCCTTACCACACTGGGTGAATAACATTATACCCGCCGGGCAAATAATTGCCGAATTACTCATTTTGTGGTACTGTATGTCACGATCGACCCAGATCATAATACAGGCACAAAGCCTGCTTCGGGAGCTATATCCAGTGTAGTAAAGTAAAAGTATCAATACGGCAATGTAGAAATACTCTGTATTTGAGTAAAAGTTAAAAAATATTGGCATCAAAATATACTTCAAGTACCAAAAGTAAAAGTACAAAATGTTTGAAAATACTGTATCAGATCTACAAGTTCACAACGTGTCATGATGCAACATGTTGTGAACATATGTTTCTTTATCTGTAATGCTCAAAGTTTTTAATGTCAAGGACCCCTAGAATTATACTTATTTGACCCACAAACCCCCATTTTAAAATATGTTGTTCGTTCCCGGTCTTAATTAGCCTAGTTCCAGACCCTGAATCGCTAGCCACACCCCTTTAATTTTTTTGTTTTGGCGATTCAGGGGTCTAGAAGTGCTCTCATTGAGGAGGCCTGCCTCGGTTGAAAATCCGTACGGCGAATCAGCGTCGTGAATCAGTGTCTTGTGATCAGCGTGGGTGGGGGTTTCCCAGAACTCATGTGTGTTTCCAAGTACACCAGCGCCGCCGCCGTACCGTACCGCGCATCGCGTCGCGATAAAATGCGGTAAATTGCGGTAAAATGCGATCGTATCGATCTCGCTATGAAACACCAGTAGCAGGCATGTTATGTTGTGTTTGATTACTAGTTTGTAGTGCTCCTATTCTGACTGTTTCTTTGGTTAGCAAGTAGCACTAGCAAGCAACAGGCTAGCCACTAGCCAGTCACACATAACAACCATGATAACAACACTATGTCATGTGTTGGTCGGTGAACCAATCGCTGAAGACTGCCTCTTTTTGGCAACGCCCATCCCTGCAAAGGCCCTGGGGGGAAGAACTTTCAGACTGAATAATGAAGTGAAACGAAATGTCAATTCAGGCTGAGCGTCAGGCTAGGTCTTAATGGGTTCATGTGTAATAAAAGGATAAAAGGATATCTGTCATCTTTTCAGGCGTGACCAGAAATTAATTTCTTGAAATATTTTAATATTTAGCCCTAAACATGGCTACCATTGTAAATACTAAAGAAAATGTCTCACAACCACACTATCTTTGTCTCCACCTTCACATTCAGTATACCTTCCAGCCCTACGCTCTCTGATCTAGGTTTGGTATTTCAGTGGACACATTTCTTGTGGAGTGGATTTTATTTTAAGGGGTTTGTTCTTTTGGCAGTAAATGTTGAAATATATTTAATGATTATAAGCAGAATATGCTCTCCCTTATCAGGGCAACACATTAAAATGAATATTTTCTCTGAGGGCAGCCTTTCCAAAAATAACAATTTTGTGTTTTTCTCATATAGTGGGGCTCATAATTAGTACCTTGTCCTGTGTTCTCGCTGTCTTCTGCCTCCTGATTTATTCCTGGTTGCCATTATTATTGCAGATCTTCAAGCTCACGGCGTGTAGTGCTGCAACGCGCCGTGAGCTTGCAGATCGGCTATTTCCGGTGCGAGACGCCGACGTGCAAACTAAATATAAATCAGGCGTGAGACCTCTTTCAGTATTTCATTAGTGGCAGCCGGGATGGGGCTGCCCGCTGGTCCGGGCCAATTAAGGGAGCGTAGGCACTACACCCTGCCACTGGGCACAGTGAGGGGTCAGGGGACAAGGACATGTCTCATCTGACAGGAACTGCTCCGCTCCATAGCTCATGGTCACTGTGGTGGACGCAGGGGCGTCGCACCAAATTCTGGGCCCTGGGTACAAGGATTCACTGCGGGGCCCCTGTGCTTTAACTATTGAAAAATAGCAGATATACAAGCTCACAGCGCGGCACCGAGTGCCGCGCTGCGAGCTTGTAGATCTGCTATTTTTGAAAAATTAGGAAAATCTTTGAATATTTCAAATCCTTCTGAGGTTTTTTGAAAAACGTATGTTTCTATGTCAGTGGAGCTCAAACCTTTTTCATGTGAAGGACCCCCAAAATGGTATGTATTTGGCCAAAAATAGCACATCTACAAGCTCGCAGCGCGGCACTCTAAGTATAAACGAATTAAGGCCCCTCCACCACCTTGGGCCCTAGTAACTCAGTCCCACTTTCCTACCCCTTGTGACGCCCCTGGGTGTACGGTTATGGCCCTGTCTGGCGTCAGGCACCCAGGGGTGTGACATCTGACAAGAGAGGTACAACAGTGTTTGCACGTATTATGACAGCTACAGTATAGTGAAGTCAAGTCAGAGTCCTCTGTATGCAATGGCTGGTTGGTTTAAAATAAAAAAAAAGTGCTAAGAAGTGGGTGTGTGCATGCCTGTGTGTGTGTGTGTGTGTGTGTGTGTGTGTGTGTGTGTGTGTGTGTGTGTGTGTGTGTGTGTGTGTGTGTGTGTGTGTGTGTGTGTGTGTGTGTGTGTGTGTGTGTGTGTGTGCGTGCGTGCGTGCCTGTGTGTGTGTGAGAGAGAGAGAGAGAGAGAGCGAGGGAGCACACATGTCAGTATGAGACAGTTTTATTGACACCTGCCACTGATGCCATGGAGCATTTGATAGTGTAACCCAGGTCAAAAAGCAGCAAACTGTTAGATTGATTTTGTTCTGAACCTTTTTCAGGGCTTTTGATTTGAGGCCTGAATGTATTTCGGTTTAATCCTTTTGTGCTTGAAGAATTGATTAGTCGATTACCGTATTTAATATGTATGAGAACTTGTATTGTTGTACAAGTTTTACAGACTTACCCACACAAGCTACAGGCATGTGCACACATAGACATCAAAGGGGACTTGAGCCCCTGCCCTTTTATTTGTCTGTAAAAAAAGTGCCCTCTCCATGATGCAGTTTTTACTATGGTGAAAGAAAATGATTATGCTTAGTTCAGTGTGGTATCAAGCACTGATAAGCTTGGAGGTCTACTATTTTCCATACAGTATTTTCACCAAAAGGCCCTTTTCGAAATGTCAGCCCCTGCCTCTCTAACATTCTCTGTCTGCACGTCCCTGCAAGCTACCTACAGGCACTGTCCAAGCTGGAAATGAGCTCTTTTATTTGCTCAATTCTTATACTACAGTCAAAATAACCTGTCATGCATCCTCTGTCCCTCTGACTGGCAGCTTGTCAAATCATGTCTTGTGTACCATCCCAAACATCAGCCATGCCAATTGCCTGTGTCAATAGACAATTGATAAATATTTTGATCATGATTTCGTCCTCCCTGCTAGATCTGCTATTGCAAAGATGAGAGCAATTCACACAATCATTTCAAAGGAGAAAAGTTGCTCTGATCCGGTCTGAGCATCTTCATGAGATGTTGAATTCTCAAAGCCACAGATGACGAGTTTCAACTACATTTAGGGTGATTCAGACTCACACCCTAAAGTTACACATGACAACAAAACGTAACAAGTATTACAGGTCTAGGAAGTCACATTGAGATTGGAAACCTCTTTTATATGTGAGACCCAGCTAAGACAGGGCCAAAGCTATATTTAACAACAGTAAAGAAACACCTTGGATTCTGCAAGTCAATCAAGGAGTAAAAAATGCACCAAGAACTTTTCAGCATCTTATGGAGAAATGTCTTATTCTGCACCCACCTTAACCACTTAGTATGCCTGATTTATACTTTGTTGTGCTCGAAAAGCCATACCTCCTTCATTTGGAAACCCCTATCTGGTCTTGGAGCTATATCGTTGCCTACATCAGCAGAGGACTCTCTTGCAGCTAATCCTGTTATCCAGTTTATAAGATTAAATCTCGTGTCCTCATCGTAAGTGACAGGGACAATTTGTATCTGTACGGTAGTCATTTCACAGTGGTAACAGACGCTAACTCTCTTACCTTTTTAATGAATTAATTGTGTCTGTTTTAGTTGTTATTTGGGGTATTAGCCAAGTACATTTGAACAGACCTGAAAATGTTCCTCTGTATTTACTCCTCCTAACTATTAGGAGCAGTGTTTGCCATTATTACGGCACCCAGGGAGCAGTTACTGTAGGTGTTAAGTGTCTTCTTGCTCAGGGACACTTAGACTGGGTGAACTGAGGGTTTAACTGGCGACCTTCCCATTCCCAGGTGGATATTCTACCCACATATCTATGGCCGACATGGGCCCGCCTGGATGCAACCAGTTACAGTGGTCTGCAGCACTATCCACCTTTTCTTTAAAATCTTGTATCATGCTGGGTGCAAGGTGCCATTGCAGATGGAACTCATGGTGATCTATCAGTCAGATGACCTCAAGTCTCAGAAAGAGAGAGCGAAAACAGAAATGTGTCTGACCCCTTATTTGGTTTCCATTGATCAACACACTATTCATGCCTATCTGTGACAGACAGCTCATCTATAGTTCAAACAAAAGAAACGACGATCCAATCACTTTCCATTTCCACTGATGCACTGCCTGACAATGTTGTGAATGACAGTCAGTTTGAATCCTCCCTCAACATTCCTCAGCTTACAGAAGCCAAGATGGACGTGGCTCTGGAACTTGTTTGCATGGATTTCTTATCATTGGATGGAACGAGACAAAAGGAGGATCATGACATTCTTGTAGTCACAGACCATTTCACAAAGTATGCATTGGCCGAATTGGCCAATGCATACTTTGTGAAATACCCACCCAAAGGCCCAAGCCTAGACAGACAGTCGCGGTATGGGACAACTTCCTCTTATGGCTGAAATTCATAAAATAAGAACCACCCCATTTACCACCTGAGGGGAACCGCAGTTGAGCGGTGCAATTGTTGGACATGCTTGAGTTGTAACCCTTACAAATCAAAATAAAACACACTGGAAGGACTTGTGAAACCACTTGTACATACGGTATGCATAAAGTATGAATAATTTCACTGGGTTTCTTTCTGCCTTAGAAACTGATGTTGAGATGCCAACCATGACTACCAGTTGACTTTTTGAATACCTGTCATGTCTCATTCCCAGTATGTACTCTGTTCCAAGTCCTGTCTTGGGGGAGAGCAAGAGAAAGTGCCAAAAATGTAGATAAACAAAGCCATTCGACAGGCATGTCACACCCTCTGATTTATCTGTGGGAGAGTGTATCTTGGTCAGAAATGTTCGTCTGAGAAGCAAACACAAACTTGCAGACAAATAGGAATCTGAGGTTTACATTGTTGAAACTCTTCCTGTCTACACAGTCAGACGTGAGAATAAATAAAGACGGCCCTCTCTGAACGCTACACAGGAACCTTCTGCTTCCTTGTGGATACTTAACTGAACCAAAAAGAACTTCATCTGTGAAACAGACCCTCACCATGCAAGAACTCGCCCAAATCTGGACCTTCATCATTACAACCATGACTACAGACAGCGTATCAGATTAAGATGATGGAAAGCGGTGGAAAAGGTGCTCAAATGTTTTACTCAGGTAAAAGTATCAATAGTGTAGAAATTCTCTGTTACAAGTAAAAGTCCGCAATTCAAAATGTACTTGAGTAAAAGAATGAAAGTTATGGCAAAGTTATGGCTCACAATGTGTCACATCGCAACGCCTTGTGAGCTTGTAGATCTGCTATTTTCAAATAGTCTAGGTATAAAATAGTGCGTAAGTGGTTAATGTACACTATGTTTTATAATATTATAATTAGTGGTGTCCAACGATTAAATATTTTAATCGCGATTAATCGCATGATTTATGTAGTTAATCGCACGATTAATCGCAAATAAGTCATTAGCTTTTATCAGGTCACAATGTAACTTAGAGGGATATCTTTCAAGTCTTTCGTGGCCCTATTAACTTGGGAGTGGAAATATTTGCTGGATTTATGCGAAAGTATGTTAATCTTTTATTTGAAATCAATTAAAAACCAGAATAAGTCATAACGGTATTGCACTAAACAGACTAGTGCTGATGGGTATAAGGATCTGCTAAATGATTACTGTTGTGTCCACCTTTATGCTTTAATTATACTTTGTATTTTTTGTTACATGAACAGGGATGGACCTTGTAGCCAATATAGCCGATATTGTAGCCAATGTTTGTAAATATGCGATTAATTGTGATTAAAATAATTAATCGCGATTAACATAACGGTGAGTTAATTGCGATTAATTTAGTTAACTCGGACAGCACTAATTATAATCTTTATCTGCAAAGTTTAATAACTAAAGTTTCCAAATAAATAAAGTAAAAGTACAATATTTGGATCTGAGATGTAGTGGAGTAGAAGTGAAAGTATTGGAAATTGAAAATACTCAAGTAAAGTACAAATACCTCAAAATTGTACTTAAGTACATTACTTAAATAAGTACATTTACTTAGTTCATAAACATAATCCACATTCCAAAAGATTTCATTATGGCACCTTCCAACATAATGGTTCCTTCAACCTCAGAGACTACACAACTCAGCCACTGATACAAACCATGCAGAAACAGAGAATGCTGCTCATGATAATATATCCGATTTACCTAATAAGGCCAACAGCCCTGAAAGTTCAAGTGCAAACCTTAAAATAACTGAAAAGAGCTTTTTTGTGTTTTGTTTGACAATATCTTAGTTTAAATTTACCTATTTATCCTTTTCCCGTTGTATTCATACACATTAGGCTCCCCACCTGAGCCTATCTTCTGTGCTTTGGTCTTTGAACTACACTTTGTATTTTAAGTTAGCTAATCCCACTGGCTACACTAGCGACCGTCAAATCTGCAGGAAGGACAATAGTTAACCACACGAACCTGGGCCTGTCATAATAGGCGAGCATTCAGAGAAATTAGGTGAGCATTTGCTGAAAACAGTACATCTACAAGCTGAGCATGTAGCTCGTCTATTTCAAACAACAAAGTGATTTATATAGGCTGCTTAATTGGATTCATACTAGTACTGTCTATGTTTGCGCCTGTCTTGAGTCGCTTTGAAAGGGTATGGGCCCCTCTCCAGTCCCCTCCTGTCTCCCCCTATTACACTCTCCTCTTCTCCTAGAGAGTCTCTCTCTCTCTCTCCTGCTCAGATAGCGATGTGTGTGCAGCCCCGCACCACACCGTAAATTAGTCCCGGGCGGTGACACGGTGCTTGCCGGGTAATTTGGACAATGGGGCGTTTGACAGCTCACCCATCATGGCTACAGCGCCCCGGGGAGCCACTACTCCTCCTGAGCTTTTCTCTCTCCTCCCTCTCTCCTCTCCTCCCTCGGCACTGATGGAGCGACTCCCTAAGTAGCAGCATCATTCTCCAATCAACAACCAAAATGGCTTTTCATCCAGGAGGGAGCTGTTGCAGGGGGGAGAGGACAGGGGGAATGCGAATGTACGGCGAGCATAGAGCGAAACCCCGAGCTGCCTGACATCTGGACTGAAAGATGCAGAGAAATAGAGTGGAGCAGAATGAGAGCATACCCGTGAATGAGGAGAGAGGGAGAATGTGGAAAAAAAGATGTTTGTAAGGCTGCCACACTGTATATCTGGTTATCTAAAGGTATTTATTAATCACCATGGTGACTCACAAACAACACAATAGACTCAGACACAGGCATACACACAGACATACATAACATACATAGTGGTAGCTTTGTAAATGGCAGTAATAAATACTGCATTTCCTGTGACATTCCCTGGACCGGGCTGAACGCATCAAGCTTTTTTTTCAGCTGCTTGTTTGTAACATTCTTCTCTAACCTCTATGTGCCACTGTTTCCATGGCAGCCTGGAAATGATTATTATTTTTATTTCTATACATTTGATTTGAGATATTGTACCATAACAGTATGAAGACAATGCATGACATTAGGCAAAAAAATCGCACCAGTGCGAAGTGAGCGGTGCTCATGTTATCATGACACGACACCTGTGCATATCTCCTTGTATGGGCCGTTCTGTCAGTGACGTCAGTTATCTCCATACATGGAGTTCCGTGCTCATACACACAAAGCCAGATGTAGGAGCGTTTAGCACCGCTCAAAAACCACACAAAGAGCCGACGAGCAAGTTCACAACCAGCTGCATAATGACACGATGTGAGCTTGTAGGATAGCTATTTATGCCTCATTCATTATTTGTTGTACAACGTGTTGTGCCGGAGGACTCACTCTGACTCAGACATAACCATGTACAAACCCGATATGCCCATATATAGGCATATACGTGTGTGGACATCCGGTTCACCAGAACCACAGATCCTACCACTATGCACATACCGGTATATGGTCATGTGCATATAAATATATGCGGCTACATCGATCCTATGACTCAGACATGTATCGGTCGGATGAGCGGTGCGACGTAGGTGTGCCTAGTGGCCTGAACTCTGCCAAACTGAACTGTGCCAAATTCAAGCATCATACAGTTGAAATATCTCAGCCACACCAACTCAAAACGGCCAAAGACGGATTCTGTTCGGCGGTTCCCGACATTCGGTCGTGTTGGAAGTCACCATTATTACAGAAATATATACTGCATGCTATGCTGAACGTAATCCACTTAGTGTCATCTTTTCAAAATGCATATTTACCGTACAGTTTGTGTTTGTATGCTTATTTCGCAATACCTATTGCGCAATCCTCTGTAGAGTGAGTTTGTCATCATGGTCACAAGAGTATCGGGTTTCAAGAGGGAAGGGGGGGGTTAGAGAGAGAGAGAGAGGAGAGAGAGAAGAGAGAGAGAGAGAAAGAGAGAGAGAGAGAGAGAGAGAGAGAGAGAGAGAGAGAGAGAGAGAGAGAGGTACAGTAAGATACAGTAGATTACAGTACAGTAAGATACAGTACAGCAAGGTACAGCATAGTACAGTACAATACGGTACAGCAAGGTACAGTAGAGTACAGCAAAGTACAGTACAATACGGTACAGCAAGGTACAGTAGAGTACAGCAAAGTACAGTACAATACGGTACAGTCAGGTACAGTAGAGTAAGATACAGTAGATTACAGTACAGTAAGATACAGTACAGCAAGGTACAGCATAGTACAGTACAATACGGTACAGCAAGGTACAGTAGAGTACAGCAAAGTACAGTACAATACGGTACAGCAAGGTACAGTAGAGTACAGCAAAGTACAGTACAATACGGTACAGTCAGGTACAGTAGAGTAAAGCAAAGTACAGTAAGGTAAGGTAAAGTAGAGTACAGTACAATACGGTACAGTAAGATACAGTAGATTACAGTACAGTAAGATACAGTACAGCAAGGTACAGCATAGTACAGTACAATACGGTACAGCAAGGTACAGTAGAGTACAGCAAAGTACAGTACAATACGGTACAGCAAGGTACAGTAGAGTACAGCAAAGTACAGTACAATACGGTACAGTCAGGTACAGTAGAGTAAAGCAAAGTACAGTAAGGTAAAGTAGAGTACAGTGCAATACGGTACAGTACAGTACAGTACAGTACAGTACAGCAAAGTACAGTACAGTACAATACGGTACAGTCAGGTACAGTAGAGTAAAGCAAAGTACAGTAAGGTAAAGTAGAGTACAGTGCAATACGGTACAGTACAGTACAGTACAGTACAGTACAGCAAAGTACAGTACAGTACAATACGGTACAGTCAGGTACAGTAGTGTACAGCAAAGTACAGTAAGGTAAAGTAGAGTACAGTAGAGTACAGCAAAGTACAGTAAGGTAAAGTAGAGTACAGTAGAGTACAGCAAAGTACAGTAAGGTAAAGTAGAGCACAGTAGAGTACAGGACAGTAAGGTAAAGTAGAGTACAGTAGAGTACATTAAAGTACAGTACAGTAAGGTAAAGTAGAGTACAGTAGAGTACATTAAAGTACAGTAAGGTAAAGTAAGGTACAGTAGAGTACATTAAAGTACAGGACAGTAAGGTAAAGTAGAGTACAGTAGAGTACATTAAAGTACATTAATGTACAAAGTACAATACAGTAAGGTACAGTAGAGTACAGTACAGTAAGGTACAGTAGAGTACATTAAAGTACAGTACAGTAAGGTACAGTAGAGTACATTAAAGTACAGTACAGTAAGGTACAGTAGAGTACATTAAAGTACAGTACAGTAAGGTACAGTAGAGTACAGTAGAGTACAGTAAAGTACAGTACAGTAGAGTACAGTAAAGTACAGTACAGTAAGTGGATGGATGGATGTGGATGGATGCATGGATGGATGGATGGATGGATGGATGGATGGATGGATGGATGTGGATGGATGGATCGATGGATGGATGGATGGATCGATGCATGGATGTGGATGGATGGATGGATGGATGGATGGATGGATGCGAATGGATGGATGTGGATGGATGGATGTGGATGGGTGGATGGATGTGGATGGATGGATGGATGGATGTGGATGGATGTGGATGGATGGATGTGGATGGATGGATGGATGGACGGACAGACAGACAGACAGATGGATGGATGGATGTGGATGGATGGATGGATGTGGATGGATGGATGCATGGATGGATGTGGATGGATGTGGATGGATGGATGGATGTGGATGGGTGGATGTGGATGGATGGATGCATGGATGGATGGATGTGGATGGATGGATGGATGGATGTGGTTGGATGCATGGATGGATGGATGGATGGATGTGGATGGATGGATGGATGGATGGATGTGGATGGATGGATGGATGGATGTGGATGGATGGATGTGTGGATGGATGGATGGATGGATGGATGGATGGATGTGGATTGATGGATGTGGATGGATGGATGGATGTGTGGATGGATGGATGGATGTGGATGGATGGATGTGGATGGATGGATGGATGGATGTGGGTGGATCACTGCTGCAACGTAGCTGTGAGCGCCTGCGAAGCAGGCGCGATCTCTAGATGTGAGCGGCCCGAAGGGCCGCGAACCTCTAGTTAGAACAATCAGTGTTTTTGCCGCAGTGTTTACACCGGTGTTTAGCTGGCACACTTGCAAATGGTCATACTCCATCAGAGCAGTTAGGCAAAGTATTGGTGGAGCAGCAAGAGATTTTCACTATCGTCCAGCCTCTATTGAGTTTACTGAACTCAATCAATGCAACTCTTAGTTGCGCGACACTGGCTTTCAACTAAGTATAAATAAGGCTTAATTAATACTCTGTCACTGGGACGATATGGGGATGGGACGATATGAAAATGCCATCTCACGATTATTGTGACCAAAGAAATCGCGATTTACGATATTATCGCGATAATCTAAATCCATTATCCTGCGGTGGGACATGTGCCAAAAAATAGCCCATCTACAAGCTCACAACGCGTCGCAACGCGACCCGTTGTGAGCTTTTACCAATTATAGAGGGTTTAAGTGTTTAAGATAGGCAGGACGATATATCATCATGATAAATTAAATATCCAAGATACGATTATCAAGAGTGTTTTTTATCACGATAAACGATAATATCGCTTATCGTCCCATCCCTATCCTCCAGCCTCTATTGAGTTTACTGAACTCAATCAATGCAACTTAGTTGCGCGACACTGACGTGCAACTAAGTATAAATAAGGTTTAATGAATACTCTTTCAATCTCTATTTCTTTCTCTCTCTCTGTCAACCTTTTGCATGTGGCGGTCACGAGGAGGGTCTCCACTGGTTAGCGTTATCAGACTGGAATAACCTTGCCGTTTCTGGCACTAGGGCTGCATTTGAACAGACAGCAAAGCCTTGCATGACCCTGGCATCTACTGACTGCCCCCTGCCAGAGAACGACCAGGGGACTGCAGCGTGGGTGGTGTGAAGGTCAGGTTGAAGGGCCAGAATACCTTCTCTCAGGATGAGACACACGGAGAGAGAGAGAGCCACGAGATGAAGAACCAAAAATGGCAAAGTGCATGAGAAAGAGGGTTGCAAACTGTCCACTGTAAGCAAAGTAAAAATTGGATGATTACTTTTATTTTTAACCACATATACTCTGTTGTCCCTGTATGTCTTTATAGGCATAAATAGCTGATCTACAAGCTCACAGTGCATCGTGTGGTGAGCTTGTATCTATTTTCACCATGTGATACCGTTGTACGGCAACATTTAAATCAAACTTAATTGGTTACGTTAAAAAGCGTTTACCATTTTAATCCGGTGTCCTCCTGTTTTCTAACTACAGTATAACATTACCTCTGCATGGGAATCGGAGTGATGTTGATGGAGAGACAGTGACACAGAAGGCAGATAATATACCCAATGTGCATTTCATTAGGGTCGATTTTAAATGCCTATCTTCAGGCCCACTCCCATAGCACCGATGCTGCTTGCTTTTCAGGCGCCTGCCTTAACTGAGGTTGGCTGAATCAATTTGTGGCAGATTCATCTTTCCAATTACATCACTTTCTCTGGCAAAGATAAGGCACGTGTATTGGACTTCTGGAGAATGCAGCGTTTGAATTATTGTTTTTGGTTTATTTGACTCAATGTGGGCTCTTCTCACTCGGGCTGCAGCACAATAAAAAATCCCCAGTGTCTGCTGTTAACAACAGAGGCTCCTGAGATTTGACTTTGGAGAGTTTGTGTTGCTAGTTCTTTCCCTCCCTCCCCTCATAAAGAAAGACAGGAGTCCCTGTAGATGAAATATGAGTGTGTGCAGGCACGTGCACACATAGACATGAAAGGGGGCTTGAGCCCCTGCCCTTTTATCCTTCTGTAAAAAGTGCAGACCATGAATGCAGTTTTTACTATGGTGAAAGAAACGCAAATGCCCTCTTTCCATGCCATACTTCAAGGCAGCATTGAAGAGAAATTGCCTTGTCAAAACTCCCCTGAACTTGAATGCAGCATCTTATGTTGAAATAATATGCCCTCTTTGTGTGGAAATCCATGCCACATCTCCAGTAATGACTTGATAATGCTTAGTTCAGTGTGTGGTATCAGTGTGGTATCAAGTACCGAAAATAGCCGACCTCCAAGCTCACAACGCGTCGCACTGCAACACGTTGTGAGCTTGGAGGTCTGCTATTTTCGATATTTTCACCAAAAGGCCCTTTTTTAGAAATTTCAGCCCCTGCCTCTCTGATATTCTCTGCACGTCCCTGAGTGTGTGTGTGTGTGTGTGTGTGTGTGTGTAGCACTTCTCTGCACACTGCACCAGATAGGACAGGACAGGAAAGGGATCACTGGCCTCTAACGCCAATCAATAGCTGATGCAGGGAAGCCATGCAGGCAGCATGTGGATGCATTAGTGCGGGGATTCTCAACCTTTTTCATTTCATATAGGTCATGGACCCCTATTTGATATTATATGTATCCCTGGGGCCCCGATCCACGCTGTAAAATCCTCGATGACAATTGAACTCTGAGACTGTTCAAATGGAACAGGTGCATTTGTATTCTCGGAGAGAGGGTCAATTTGGTTCCCTGCTGTATCTATCAGTGTTTGACAGCTTTTTGTTTTGTAGAAAAATTTAATCAAATAAAAAAATCCTCAATTTTAGAAGCCATTTTTCACCCAGTGCCAATTGACTAAACTGTAATCCTGGCCGCTACTCTTCCTCTGCCAACCTGAGGAGAGCCCCGAAGTGAGCTCATGCTTCCTTAAGTGCATGAGGAGTGAGCAGGCCGCTTCTTATCCCCGCACGCAGTGCGTGGAAGGAACACATCAAAGGAACACGCTTTTCCAACCAGTTCATTTCCCCTCCATCAGGCGCCCTGGTTGACCAGGGGGAGGCAGTATAGAGACCATCAGGATTACTGCATGCAACCAAACATAAAATGACTTGTCTTCTAATTCTACTGGATCTCTAACATTTGAGTCTAGTTTTTATTTGTTGACGAAATTGTCAATATATTTAGTCATAGTTTTAGTCATCACGGCTTAGTTTTTATTTTGTTTTCGTCATTGAAAATAGGTAGTCACATTTAACTTTAGGGGTCAAGGGGAGATTTTCATGGACAACTGGTCTAAATGGCTTACTCATGTCGCTGATATAAGGCCTGATTTAATTTTTTCTTTTATGTGACATTTATTCTATATATATTTTGACCTCCTGTTAAGAGATGTGGTTTGAGTTCGCCCCATAGCGGACCGTGCATTTTGAAATGAATGTGCTATATGTATAGAGAGTAACTAATGTGTAGAGTGGCAGATACCTCCCCCTTGGATATGTGTGTGTATTTCTATAAGTGTTTATTTTTTTATTTTATGATTATGTTTGCTTTGTTTTTGTGATTTATATGAAAAATAAAATAAAACATAAATGAAAAAAAAAAGAAAATAGGTAGTCGACAAACAATTTTCGTGATAGTTTCAGTAGACGATATCAACACTGGTGTGTATACTCTCTGAGTTACAGAACGGTAAGCGTCCGTTTAGCTTCCAACTATCAATCATGTGGCTGGGAGGCCCCCAGACCCCATGGAGAACCAGTGCTTTAGGGCTGTGAATTGACAGGACAGTGGGAAGGAGCCATACACTCATTTAGTCTCTCTTGTTTATAGTCGGCCACTAAAGGATTCTGCATTTAAAAGGGAAGTCATCCATATTGATTTGAGCCAGTGGGGTCCACGGGTCTTTACTTAATCCAGTACCACCCGGTATTGACCGGTGAGAGTCTTCGCCATTGATTTATGTTCACTCAATATAATAGGGAGGCGTGCTCCCTGCACATTTATAGGTAGATCTGATTGACAGTCTATTTATCTTGCATCAATTGGCATGACAGCTGAGTGGCCTGTTATTCTGCTTGACCACTCAGGTGTGAACCGCCCCCCCCCCCCACATCCCAAACCCCTACTGCGGCATAGCAAAACATTGCTTATTAAAACTCCCACTTGTCCATTTCTCCCGCTGACCACTTGTCATCCTCCTGTCGGCGTCCAGGAGAGAAATGGCTGTGGAAGAGAGTGATTAGAGAGGAGGGAGTTGAGAGCATTGTGAAGGATGGAGAGGTCAGTGGAGGGAAAAGTACTCAATTCCTTTTTTAGTTCAATAAAAGTATCAATATTTTCAAACACGTTTTCAAATAACTGTAGGAGTAAAAGCACAATAGTTGGAGCCGAGAAGTATGGAGTAGAAGTAAAGGTACAGAAAATTGAAGCGCGGCACAGAGTGCTGCGCTGCGAGCTTGTAGATCTGCTATTTTTTGAAAAGGTCCTGAAAATGTGTGCAAATCTTTGAATGTATGTATTTTCAAAGCGAACGTTTGTAACTCAAATGTTGTTTCCGGGTGGTCCCTGGAACAACATATTTTGAGATGGGGGTCTGTGGACAAAAACATATCATTTTGGGGGTCCTTCACATGAAAAGGTTTGAGAACCACTGACATAGTAGTCTCTCAAGAACAGACCAACTGAGCTCCATTTAAGTGAAAAGGACCTTTTCTTTGACGATGACTAAGCCAGATTGCTGACATAGAAACATAGGTTTTTCAAAAAAATCTTAGAAGGATTCAAAAGACACTTATGGAATCGGGTCAAAATTCTAATTTTCACGATTTCTCAAAAATAGCAGATCTACAAGCTCGCAGCGCGGCACTCGGTGCCGCGCTGTGAGCTTGTATATATGCTATTTTTCAATAGTTAAAGCACAAAATAAGGATACACAATAATGTGTGCCCGTTCTGAATGGGGTTAAGTAAAAGTACTTCGCTACTTTCCACCACTGGGAGAGGTCAACAGGGGATAAGGGAGGAGAGGAGGAGGAGGAGGTATAACAGAGAGAAGAAGAGATGAGGAGGGAGATTTATGCTGGTACTCATCCTTGTTCATGCTTGACTCCCCCCTGACGGAAAGGGAAACATCGGCCCCGGTGATGCAGTGCTTTCCTCACCACAATAAATCTGCTCGCACACAGGAGGGGATGGAGCTTATCCTCCACACCGCTTTCCGGGCCCGGTGTGTTCGCTACCTGTTAACTGCACACACATGGAGACAATATGATACACGAGTCATGCAGTCATACATATAGGCATGTCACAATTATTACATAATAATCGTCTAATCGCAATTATTTGGCATAATCGTTTTACATATTACAACATTTTCAAAACATTTTCAAACATTTTCAAAAATAGGGGAAATAGCAGATCTACAAGCTCACAACGTGTTGCATCACAACACGTTGTGAGCTTGTAGATCGGCTATTTCCACTATCAAAGTATAAGGTTGTCAAATATGTCAGTCATTTCTTTGTATATTTATTTGTCATACTCTTATCTGCCTTGTGCAACTTCAAAGCCTACAAGCCGAACAGAAATGTAATTGTCAACGACAAAAACACAATTCAAATCGTTAAATGCAATTATTTGAGTGACAATTAATTGTCATGTAAAATGTCATAATCGTGACCCTGGTCATACAAAGACATATAAGGTGTACCCGCAATCCCGCATGCTAGTGCACACGTAAGACATATATTATGTGCATTAGGACTTAGGAGGGATTCAAGCAATCAAATGCATGCTAGCAATAAGAAGTGTTCATATTACATTTACAATTTACAGAGAATTTTGCAGAGAGACTTGAAAAGTTGCCTGCGTTGATGTAACAGGGAAAATATAGTGCTAAGAAAACAATGATGCGCTATCAAGTACTGTAACTGAAATCTATCTAAATAACATGAATAAATATGATTATGTAAATAACATAATTGGCGTCTGTGAACAAGTAAACAACATATGAACTCAAAGGAATTAATCCCTGTTAAAAAACATATGTAACATTGTCACTGATGGCTCTAGAGGCAGATGGAATATGCAGATGCAATACTGTTTTGCTGCACATACTGTACTTTTAAATGGTAATGGTGATGGCGAACATGACCAGACACTGTTCTTTCATCACTCCACTGTTCTATGCTGGACACCCTTCCCGCGCTTTGGTATCTGCCATTACAGCAGGTCCCCGTGCAGCAGCAGCAGCAGCAGCAGCATGCCCGGCAATGTTAGAGGAAAACATCATCAATAGAAAGTTAGTAACTGTAGCAGACACAAAGGGAGCAATAGGAGCCTAAACTAATTGGACAGTTCTTTCCGACTTGTTCAATAAGCAAGCTGACCGTGCTAGTCCACACCCGGGGATGTGCGCACGCCAAGTATTTGCAGACTTTGAGCTACAGTATGTATGGGCAAGGCGTGTGTTCACATGACTCCATCTCTGCCCATAGCTCCGACAGATACAACACACACGCACGCACGCACGCACGCACGCACGCACGCACGCACGCACGCACGCACACACACACACACACACACACATTGGTGGTGATGATGGTGGTGGTGGTGGGCTTCCAATAAAGGTCCTGGGCTGACCTCCTCTTCCTTGCTTACCGTATATGTTTGCGTTTATATTTGACACACCTGTGTGTGTGTGTGTGTGTGTGTGTGTGTGTGTGTGTGTGTGTGTGTGTGTGTGTGTGTGTGTGCGTGCGTGCGTGCGTGCGCGTGTGCGTGCGCGTGCGTGCGCGTGCGTGTGTGCGTGTAGTGTACTGTGTACTTTGATGTGGACCTGTCCCTTTGTTATGAGCTTAGTCTGTCTTTGATTTGCTCATGTCCCTGCTGCAGGCAGGCAGACGTTGGTATAGCCTATTGCCAGTGGGTGGAAAAGGTTTTCAAATTTTTTACTTGTTACGAAATAGTAGATCGGCTATTTTCAAATAGCCGAAGTCTATAGTCTATAGGGCTGAAGTGGTCGTGGTATGTTTTGTAATATTTAAAATCTACAAAGTAACCAGTAACTAAAGTTTTCAAATGAATGTAGTGGAGTAAAAATACAATATTTGGATCTGTTTGGATGTTTTTGTAGCGAGAATCTAATGCCATCCTTGGCTTTAAAAGTGTTGTTTGGAGAAAATGGACATTAAAGATGCGATTCCCCGTCGGCCTCCATGTTATGGGATTACTATTTTGTGCACGTGGATCCGTGATGATGATGAATCGGTGAGGCCGATCGTGCCAGGACCTTCCGCCGGGCTACAGGGTAAGAACGCCAGCGTTACTCTATATACAGTATTTTTCACGAGTATACTCGGGATCGGCTAGAAATGAGTTAAGTAAATCTACACCACTGCCTATTGCTTCCCTCAAAATGGAATCCACTCAGACCACAGAGGGAATAGCTGCTAAGTGGCTACAGTACCGTCATTCAATGACATTTACCAGATTTATACTTAGCTGCCTGCTGGTGTCACGCACTGAAATTGTGCAATCTACAAGCTCACAATGCGTTGCCGCTGTGATGTGTTTCGCCACTCGTGAGCTGGTAGATCTGCTTGTATATCAAGCCATTTATACACACTTCCATACAAAATAGGCTCTTTCCTTTCCTCAGATTTATCCTGCTAATTATTTGTGTTGCTTTTCTCTAGCGAACATGCGTCACACACTGTGGCTTTGCAAGTTTAAACCACATGCATTAGAAAACCAACACTTCCAGCTGACAGTGTGAACAGATCTACAGTATTCATATAATATTAAGCAATATTTCCCCACCACAAAAGAATGTAGAACTGATAATAAATTCAGCTAATATTCAATTTGGGGACTTAAAATATTCAGTAATAAGACTTACAATGTGAATTAGGAAAACGCACTAAAATTAGATAGCAAAATGCAATTTGAATAAATGCGCTGTGAGGACATATATTCCATTAAAAATTAAACACTCAATATGGAGGCAATGTAGAACCATTTCAGATTTAAATCAAGCCATAGCGTAGAATTATGAATGCTTGGGAAAATCCATGTTGCATATCAAATACAGGAAGGCATAATATGTTCTATTAATGTGCCCATTACAGTGGATAATAATACTATACGAGAGAGGGGAGAAAACTGTTTCTAAGTACATTTATTCGAATCCAAGAAGTGTCTATAAGTGATGCCGTACTGTAGAATCAGTTTAAGAATTTGAAGTTTGGCTTTTAGTATTTTTTCCCGTGTGTGTGCGCACATGTGTGTGTGTGTGTGTGTGTGTGTGTGTGTGTGTGTGTGTGTGTGTGTGTGTGTGTGTGTGTGTGTGTGTGTGTGTGTGTGTGTGTGCGCGCGCGCGCGCACACACAGCGTGCATACTCATATGCTTAGATTTCTGTGTGTTCACAAATGCAAATTTGTCCAGATTGTTTCTCATCCTGGTTTTCAGTTGAACATGTTCAGCCAGCTACATACAGTGAGAACATGGCTGTATAAATTAGCCATGAATTGACCTCAGTAGAGCCACT